>NC_064828.1:18963253-19263253 GCF_024166365.1 Elephas maximus indicus | reverse complement strand
GACAGTGCCTGGTACAAATCATATATGTTCAATAAATGTCGAATGAAGACAATAATTTTTAGGTGCCACCATTTGTCAGTCACCACGATAGAGTTTTCAAAATTCAAATGTTTATTTAATTGTAACAACCAGCTTATGAGGTAGGTATCATTCCTATTTTTCAGGTGAAGAAATTCACATTCAGAAAGATTACAGCTTGGAGATAGAAGGATGAGTATTCAGAGCGACCTGATTCCAAAGCTGTCATTCTCTCTAAAGACAACCTTCTTAAAGTACAACAGTCCTTTCTCAATCCCTGCCCCCTAAAACAGATTATCTACCTTGCATTAGAGTTATTTGTGCACTTGCCATAGGGCCCCCCTCCTTCTGGTAAAAGGTAAGCTATTGAAGGAAGGGATCTTTGTGATTTCCATACTCTTATCCCAGAGTGCCTTGCTTGGTAAATATCTTTGTATATTTGAATTTAAAAAGCATTCACTTGTAGGTGTTCCTCATATATTAATATACACAATACAGCACACAAGTGCACAGCCAGGGAAGCCTGTGAGGCTTAACTAGACACCTCATGAGATGAAGTTCCCAGACTTGAAGTCAAGGGACCATAGATTCGGGGGACATCTGCGTCAATTGGCACAACATAGTTCTTAAAGTTTATGTTCTACATCCTACTTTGGTGAGTCGTGTCTGGGGTCTTAAAAGCTTGTAAGCAGCCATCTAACTATCGGTCAAAGGAGCAAAGGAGAGTGAAAAAAAAAAAACTAAGGAGTCAAGGGAGCAATTAGTCCAAAGGACTAACAGGCCACATGAACTACAGCCTACATGACCCCGAGACCAGAAGAGGTATATGGTACACGGCTACCACTGCCAACTGCTCTGACTGGGATTACAACAGAAGATCCCAGATACAGTGGGAGAAAACTGTGGAACAAAAGATCAAATTCACAAAAAAGACCAGACTTACTGGTCTGACAGAGACTGAGACTATGGCCCCCGGATGGCCCTTCTAATTCAGATCTGAAGCCACTCCCGAAGTTCACCTTTCAGCCAAAGCTTAGGCAGGCCTATAAAACAAACAACAACACACATGAGGAACTTGGTTCTTAGATCAATCAAGTCTAGGAGACCAAATGGGCAACACTTGCCCAAAAATAAAGACAAGGGGATGGGGGTTGGGGGAGGAACTGGGTGAATGGAGCGGGGGAACCAGGGGTAGAAAGGGAAAGCAGGAGCGTGCTGACACATTGCAGGGATAGCAACCCACGTCACCAAACAACTTGTGTATAAATTTTTGAATGAGAAACTAATTTGCTCTGTAAACTTTCACCTAAAGCACAATAAAAAAAAAAAAAAGGAAAAAAAAACAAAAAGCATGCACTTGGGAGCTGGGAGTAACTGCTTAATGTGTAGGGTGTTTCTTTTTGGGGTGATGAAAATATTTTAGAACTATAAAGAGGTAGAGGCTACACAGCAATGTGAATGTACGAAATACCACTGAACTGTGCACTTTAAAATGGTTAATTTTATGTTATGTGACTATCACCTTAAGTAAAAAAACAAAAGGCATTGACTTAGAACAGGTCTTGAGAGATTGAGAGCTTACTGCCTTCAGACAAGTGTGTGTACCTACACACCAGCCTGGGTGGGCGACGACCTGATAAAAAGACTCTCACAAAGTAGCTCTCTTCCAGTAATCAATGACTTAACTTTGTCATTCACATTTAGTACATAGATATTCTGGAGGTCTTATTTTAGTGGATGGCATTTGTTACAAATGTTAGCTGGAAGAAAAAATATATGAAATTTTACACCCCTAGTATACTTCAGTAAATCTTCAAACCTAAATCAAAAAAAAAAAACAACCAAGAACACTTGGTTTTGAGGCAATGGTAGCATCTCCAGCTTTAGGAAGAGTGAAGGACGCAGGGGCTAAGAGTTCGGCTGCTAACCAAAAGGTCAGCAGTTCGAATCCACCAGTCGCTCTTTGGAAACCCTATGAGGCTGTTCTATTCTGTCCTATAGGCTTGCTATGAGTCAGAATCAACTCAACAGGAACAGGTTTGGTTTGTTTTAATGGGTAATCACCTATTTCTTGGATGAATTATCTGTCTTAAAATAATTAGAACTCGGTTAAATATATTTAACTGTAAAATTCTTCTGAAAATTATTTAGACTTTTTGGAATGATCTGGAATATATTTCAGGAGAGGATGGAGTCTCTGCCTCTGTAATGATTATCAACTATCCTTCTACTAATAAAGTATAGAAATTCTGACAGAGAGTGCTAATTGATTAGATAATGGATAATGGATAAGTTACTCCGTGTTTACAAAATACGTCTCCTACTTAGCAGACTGAACAGTCCACTGATAGTAATATCACATTAGGTGGCCTAAGTCTTAGCTGTGTCATTTACCATTCTCAGAAAATAAACTCCAAAGCCTAATTATTTTCCTGCCAAACTGAGAAGAAAAAAAGCTCTCCTGGAAACAAAAAATATGACCTCACTACATACTATAACTAGCCTGCAAAATCAGGGAAATAAAAATGTTCGTGTTATACCCCTGATCACCAGTCTCTCTCTCTGGTAAAAGATAAAATGCCCAAAAAGAAAATAAGACCATTGAATGTAAACATTAGATTCCTAAAGCTCGAACTTAAAAGATCATCTCATTCAATCCTATTTTACAGATGAGCAAAAACCCAAAGAGATTAAGGGACTCACCCAGGGTCATACAGCTAACTAGTGTCAGCACAGGACAAGGGAGGAGGAAAGAAACAATAACTAACAGTTCCTGGCTCCAGGTGCTGTTAGTTGTTTAACACACAAAACTTCACTAACATAATCCCCAGGACAACCTTGAGGCCAGGTAGTGTTTTCCTCATCTTATAGATGGAAGAACTCAATCTAGCCTTTATTATGCAGCACAGGGGTTTGAATTCATGTCTCTATCTCCTGGGTCTGTGCCCTTTTCAATGTGCCATGATCTCAGAGCACAGACTCTTGACTCGCAGTCCAAAATTCTAGACTCTAACCCATGCAGATGAAAAAGAACTCACTAAAGGGTGTGTTTGCTTGCATTACTCAAAATTACTACATTTGCTCAAAAGCAAACTACAAAAAACTGGAGGACTTATGTGGGAAATCCACAAAAGCATGTTGATTCTAAAATCTTTAAGAATTACTTCCAGATTCCTTTACCTGTGTGTGAAGAACTATTACCTCCCCCAAGGTCAATTCTATCCTAAACAAGGAGTACAGGTAAAATGGCCCCTGAGTTCATCATGGGAAATCGTTCACCACGTTAAGCAATTTCCCTTATTCAGTTCTCTATTACCTTAAGGACATGTATCGATAACACTCACGCATGTCGTTATTGTTAGGTGCCATCAAGTCAATTTTTGACTCATAGCAACCCCACGTGACAGAGTAGAACTGCCCCACAGGGTTTTCTAGGCTGTAATCTTTACAGGAGCAGATCGCCAGGTCTTTTCTCCGGAGGAGCCGATGGGGGCGTTCAAACCATCAACCTTTCTGTTATCAGCCGAGTGCTTGACCATTGCACCACACTTATATATTATCAAAAAAGCAAAACAAAATCCATTGTGTTTGAGTTGATTCCAACTCATAGTGACCCTGTGTGACAGAGTAGAACTGTCCCATAGAGTTTCCAAGGCTGTAAATCTTTATGGACTCAGACTGCCACATCTTTCTCTGACAGAGTGGCTAGTGGGTTCGAAATGCCCACCTTTCAGTTAGCGGTCAAGTGCTTAACCACTGAGCCACTAGGGCTCCTACACTTATGTACAGACAACATAATTAAAAGAAATTCTAACTCCCAATTCTGACCATGTGTACATAATTTAAGACAACGTTAGAAGACAAATCCCATTTTAAGAACTATAAGCAGGAATCTAAAATTTAAGATCCTATAAGCAGGAATCTAAAATTTAAGATCCTATAAGCAGGAATCTAAAATTTAAGATCCTATCTATACCAAAAGATTTTTAAGTTTGAGCTGATGGTCTATGGATTAATTTAAGGCAGTATTCCATGCAATAAAATTTCAGCAAAACATATTTTTATTATGTCTTAAGGATGTAATGGGATTTGACTGAATGTATTGATATGTTCAAAATACTTCATTTGTGTTCAAGCACACATCACAGAATTAATAAACACAAAGTTTGGACGAATTTATCCACCTTAAAAAGAGAAAAAGGTGGTATTTGTAGATTTTTTTTTAATTGACTCACAAGAGAGTCTGCTTAATATTAGATAGTTGAATAAGTGATAATCCCTGCCTCGGAAAAGCAGGGTGAGAGGGACCAAGAAACAAATAATTACAATACAATATGAAAGATGCTATAATAGAGATAGTGCCACAGGGATATAGAGAAGAGAACAAGGCCTATACCTGGCGAAATCAAGGAGGCTTCATGGAGGAGGTGATATTATATTTGAATTCTCATCAGTAAGAATTCCCTAGGCAGAAGAGAACCAAAAGCATGCTCCCTCTAGGTCTTCTTCCATTATTTCCCTTTTCAAGATCTTGCTTTCCAGCAAACAGAGGGACTGGGGCGGATTATCTAATAGACAAGGTAAGCACGGTGAGTACGTTGCTTACTACATCAGCTATAGTGAACACTTTCACATTTTTTCACCACATCAAAGACTCTGCTTCTTTCTAGGTATGGCTGGTATCGATCTCTCTCCCAACCCCACAGCACCTTTCTACAGAATGAAAGCCTCTTTTCAAAGTTAAAATCCCTGACAGGGGCGGATGACCCTGTAGGGAAGGTAAGCACGGGCTGATTTGTGCTTACTTACTTAGGTGAACAATTTCACATGGGTTCATCAAAGATGTGGAACCCATGTGAAATTGTTCACTATCAGTTAGTAAGTAAGCACAACTAAGCCTGTGCTTACCTTGTTTATTGGATAATCCACCCTGTAAGGGTATCACTGAATTGCAGGGGTACTGAAACACTGTGCACTTGCTTTTATGAAGAACTAGATTTCAGTGAAATCGCATGGCTGCTTTCTTGCCTGTCATTGGAAAGGTAGTGAGTAACTCCAGACCGACTACCATGGGATAAATTTGGTAGATAAAAATGGTTGATATTGTCTGCTGTTACATCAAAATATTTTTAAAGGCCAAATTAAAAACAAATGTCAGCATGTGAAGATGAATAAAAAGTTAACCCTCCTCTCATTTCTCCCCCCAGACTATAAGAATTTCCAAAATACTCTCTGAGAGTAGAAATAAAAATAAAAAAGGAAGAGGGAAAACAACATGGCGTCATTACAGACTATTCTTCCAAAGCCAAGTAAAGACAATGAAGAGAAAAACAGAACACGTGTATTACAACGTATAGCACCATAAGGGCTGCTGTGTCTGAGGCTCTGGAGGGCTTCACCAAGTACTGTTCAGCCAAAAATCAATTGAAAAATCAGCATGATAACAGTGCATGAGTTGCCCTATAATAGCCTTAAGACCCCCAAGGCTATGCAAGTCCCTTTTATCTGCCGCATTGCACTGACTCAAGGGGAACCTCACTTCCCCTCCCTGAGTACTGTGCCCGTCTGAATTTCTTACCTACTGCTTTAACCTTCCTTAGAAAGGGCACCTGACATGGACTGACAATGTTCGAAAAAGGCTTTTAAGAATTTTTTCTTTTCTGCTTTATTCTTCACCTTTTCTTGGCATTTGCACTCAAATTTATCCTAAAATATCAGTCTTTGCCTCTTTCTACAATACTAAACGATCAGCCACAACCTGTGAATAACCTCGTGAGTAACAGTCATATATTTTGAATGCCTTCACTAACATACATGAAAGTGACCCTTGATAAAAATCACAGTTGGGCATATGCAAATGAGACCGTCAGCAATTCACACGACTGTTATAAATACACATATGCATTTTATTCCAAGATTGCCTCTCAATATTTCTTCAATCACTTCCTTACAATGTCTGGTTTGTTCAGTTTATATTTCTAGTTGGCATGTGGTGCAAATCCCCAAAGATAAGATAATCTGCCCCTGCAGTCACAAATCTTGGCATTTTTACCTTAATCGTGAAACAATGGGTTGAAAATTACCTTGCTTATTAGCAGGGTTTCCTCACAATAAAACATTTTCTTTCCAAACTTTTGAATTTGACATGAGAGGTACCAACTCAGTCGTGACATAGCAAGGCTTAACAGAGGACATATAAACACTCCGGTCTGTGTGAAGGAAGAAAGAGCTAATTGGGAATCAGCTTCCCTGTGATTATCAGCTTGTTTATGGGAAGGGAGGAATGGCACTGTAAATTCATCCCTGATTGTGGCGTTAAAACCACAGCTCATTCCCACAAGCTTCCCTAAAGCACCTCCCCCGCCCCACCACCCTACCCATTTTGCTTAGTTCTAAAGGGTTGTGCACTGTTTTCAGAGAATGACAGTTTTTCATGCTTTGATTTTCTTCAATTTCGAGAAAAATTAATCAGTTGCACAAGCCAGTTGTCAGATTTCACTTCCCTCATAGCAGAAAGCCCGCATATTCATTGTCTGCTATAAGAATAAATTTTGGTAATTTTCCCCATGTCAATATGAATATTAGACTGACCCAATTAATATGAAATGCTTCTATGCTGCTGGAACAGACAGTGCTACAGAGAGAGTCATTTGCACAACCTGTTCATGATTATGGGCCATAAGGACACAAAGATGGCACACACATTTGTGGACCATCTGAATTCTTACACAGAGGGGGGCGGAGGGGGAGCCGCATGACGTCAGCTTGACTGTCGTGGGTCATGTTTTTTAATCCAGAGTATTGGACATGTAACACAGCAACAAGAGCTGATCATTTTGTTTAATCACCTTTTGGATCTTTGCCAGATGGTCTCTATTGAGAGCGCTGCAAACAGAGAGAGATGAACTGCATCTAACACGCCACCAGAGCCTTCCCGTAAATGTCTGAGAACTGATTCCAACAAGAATTTAGTCTCAGAGCAGAAAGGGATACATTTAAAAACTATGTGCATTAACTATACTTTTCCCCATAGAATCCTCACTTGGCATGAATAATTCACCCACTCTTATGCTAATGGGATCATGAAAGTATCCCTCTGTCTTTAGTGCAGCTATTCTCAGCTTTCAGTAATTACCCCACCCAGTGAAAATAACATGGCTTCTGCAATGAACGGGCCGACTAGTACCTGACAATTAGAAAGATCATGGCTGACAGTGTAAGGGTCCAGAACTGGACAGAGAAACCCTTGTAGCCAAAGGAAGAATACCAACAGAAAGTACCGCTGGTCGCGGGTGGCAGGCAGGAAAACGGGGGAGCAGGAAAATTCTCCATTGTCAATCTCTTCTTTCTCTGACTTAGAATCAAGATTTTACTTAAATAACAAATGTTTCTTTTTCTATCACTAAATAAAAAGGACATTCGTTATTGGAATAGTTTTAAAGAAAAAGAAATTTCTAGGAAAAAGAAATATAGTTCTCTTTAAAGCACATCTGCACTAAGCCTTTAATCGGAATTTTTTTTTTTTTTTTTAATTTTTTAAATCTCTGTGGTGGAAAATCTTCCTCATTGTGCTTTTTGGAGGGAAAAATGAACTACAAAAAAGAAGAAAAACAAAAAAACCAAACTCATTTTTGACCTCTGTCCACAAAACCCCATGTTAGGTAGTTCACTGTGTAAAAATTATCAGGCTAAAACATCTGGGAAAGAAAGCTATGAAACAGCAGGGAACGTGGCTGGTTTATTGTTTATCTTTTGTTTATGAGGCAGTATTCAAGTTTAATTACTACTCTAAATTAAACTCTAACTGGCATCAGGAGACATCCCTTTACATGACTAAGTTAAAAAAAAAAAAAAATCTAGAAATTCCCACTCTGAGTTTTTTGAGTAAGTTGATACATATAGGAAGAAATTACTCAAAATTAACAGCAATTACAGAAAGCTTTTAAGCATTTATGGGCACAATTATATGCTCCTGGATCATTTATTTATTAGAAGAGTTTAATTTTATTTCTAATGGTTACTACTCTAAAAAGCCTATGAAAACCAACAGAAATTATTTGGACATTCACTGGTAGCTAATGAATGGCATTCTTTTCCACTTCATTTTGGGCGGGGGGCGGGGGGAAGACAGACAATGCAACATAAATATTCCATATACAACAGCTTCTTCTGTGGCAATGTTCAATCGCCAATTATATTCTCAAAGAATTTTCTGATACAATTAGGAGGACAGGAAGGAAAAGAAATGTCACTGTATTTACCATAACAGTAAGTGACCAGTTTGGGATGAACTTAGCTCTAGGAAAAATAAAAGTTAAAAGCAACTAGCGAAAGATTATGCCAGATGGCATCTGTCATATTGTATTTAGGGTTATTTTAAAGAGATTGCCGCCACTATGAAAACATTCCATTGACAGAGTTTTCCTAGACTGAATGAGAAATCCCAGTAGAACATATTCAGGATCTACAATAAATGGGTTTGAGGTTTTTTCTTCTACTTTAAATATATAACTGGGAATATTTTGGTGGGGGGGGGATCCTATTTCATAACTGTGGCATGTATTATAAAGTCAAATAGCATAATAATATTTTAGACTCTCATTTAGTCATAAACACTTAATTCAATATAAAAGGGGTGTTTGTGGATTTCAATGCCATGATTGCTAAAGAACCATGCATAGATAAATAAACACCTAGCTATGGAATTCCAGCCTCATTGCTTGGATGTTAGATGGGGTCCTCAATGAAGGGGCTTGGTGGGTCACGGAGCCGAGGCAAACTATGCTGCTTTGTACAGCCCTGTGTCCTGAAAGATTAGAGATACAGGGATGCTAGAAAGCTAATGTATTTAGGTTAAACCGGGTCTGGCAACAGTATGGTTAACGTGCGTGTGTTGTGCAGTGTGAGCTCAGCAGTTACTGGGCCAACTGTCTCGGTATTTCTGGGAATCCTGCCTATTCACAGTGCAGGGATTGTTCAATTGCTGCAAAATGTACAAAATGAATTTTACAAAAATGAATTGTAAGGAAGGCCCCATTACAACGATTTTACAGCAAAGATGTCAACATCAATTTTTCTTTCACGCATAGCTAATGATTAAAACAGCATATTCCATTTGCCTAAGACAATTTATTTCATATTGACATATCAAAATATTGAAATACAAAGTTATCTTTACCCTACCCTTTTCATTCACTGCTGCTGAACCCATACCATTGTTCAAACCAGGAAAAATAAAACAAACTTGGCACGAAATACTTAAAACAAAGGCTCATCAATATTCTCCAATTTGTCAACATCTCAATTACAGCACTGGAAAAAATGTAAATTTCATGTGCTCTAAACACTGAGGGGTCTATTCTCCTGCCAATTCACATGCGTAACTCCCATCAGCATTAATGGGAGTTACACAAACCCATCAATAATAATAATACTTGGTACATATATTGTGCCTTTCATCTGAAGCTCTCAAAGTGCTCTCTGAACAAGGGGGCTGCTTCCTAGTCTTTACTCTGGCAAAATACACAATGAAATACAAAGCAGCTTTTGACTTAGCAGGTACAGAGTCAGGGACCCCAAGCCTTATTAGCAAGCCCCATTTTACTGATGGGAAATCAGATACGAATAGAGCCAGTAACTTCCCCAGAGCCCCAAGTCTGCACCCTAATCTATCCTTAAAGAATCAAATTCATTTCTTCATTCTAAGGGGACTAACGAGGCAAACTCCTCCCTTTGGTTACTACAAGCAAGAAAAATCAGGGTGAATGAAGTCTGGTTCGCATTTATATAGTTTCTTGCTAGGCATGAGCCGTCTTGAGAGATACAGTGGGAATCAGATTTTACATTTTACCGAGTTTATTTCTTACATTATTTTTAATTTCCCCCCGCTTTTCACTTTGCTGCACACACACAGAAGGAGGACAAAATGACCTTTCACCTGTGTAACTGTAGCTCTTTCATTATCGGGTCATAAAATGAGGTATATTTTAGTTCCAAAGTAAAGATGTGTATGTAACCATTATGGCAAAAATTTTCACGAGAAATTATAAAGCAACATAAATGCATGTATTGTTTTATAGCATATGGCTATTAAAGTTTAATTTAAAATGTGTATGAAAACATTGTATTTAGTACAATTCATCTCTATTTTTTCTGTTTATCATAATTTGTTTTGAAACTGAATCGTTTTACAGTTTTCCATATGCCTGTTGTGCTAATAAATTCTGAATAAGCAAGAAAACTCTTTTCTAAACTCCAAACTCAGTTTTCAATGAAACATGATAATATATTTAATACTCCGAACATAAATTTCCCCCCTAGGTTTTCTGTTATACACCAACCCTAAGATTTAACCTTGGATAAGCATATGTGATTTCAGTCAATATCTCTGTTGACTTTGCCCTGGAGCAGATAATTAATCTTTCCCACAGAAAGCTACTCTGGACAATTTGGTGGGACCAAATATCAAAATAACTTGAAAAAATGTTTAAAAGGCAAATAAGGGCATGAATATGACAAAATACACTCAAGCCTGGCCTTCAAAACTTAGAGAGTCGGCGATAAAAATCAGAATGACCTTATACATGTGTTTTGGATCCACTGGGGTGGTAAGCCAGGTAGGAAATTCTCCATGTCAAAACATTCTCTATTTATAGGAATCATACCTTCTTTTTTCCCCCCTCAAACTTTAATACAATAAGATGACTAACTTCCTAGTACTCATACACATAAGCTACCATGTCTATTCTTTAATCCCATGGAGATATGATTAAAAGAAAAAAATCCTGCAGGGATCAAGTCCTTCAGCATTGGATAAGTGGGTGTGGCTACCCACTGTTGAGAGGTTTGTACGTATTGTTTTAAGCAGTGTATCAGTCTCAGAGCTTTTTCGCTTTCCTGACCACCTCCCACAAAAAAAAAAAGATCTAACCAAAATGATAAAACTTCATGCCTTGCCCCTTGCTGCAACTATTCTCTGCCCCAAATCCCAGGGTCTTCTCTTTCCCTCCTCCCCTTCTTTCTGGCCCTTTCCTGCTATCTATCTTGCCATAACTCAACTAACCGAACAGAACCAGTCAGTTTTAAATTTCAGTTGGGACCTTGGTGACCTGTTAATGAATCTACAGAGAGGAGAAAAACTCACAGTGTTGAGTTATGCCTGATGTTGCTAGCTGACTTGGAGTCAGAAATGCTTGAAGCGTTAACGTAATTGCAAGAATGTGAAAAATGAAGCTCTGGGCTCCTGAGCAAAGTGAAAGGTCAAAGCGAGCCTCACACACAACAAGTCTCTGGAAGATAGCCTCATTAGACCATTAAGTCTGCTTCTCCTTTTCCCCTCTTTTGTAAGATGCTTAGGGTGTTTTGTTTTGATTAATAGATACATTTCACCCCTTTTTCAATTGCAGTAACTTGGGGTAGAGAGGGGACGGTGTACTCATAGAAAGCTTTCCAGGTTTAACCATAATGAGAAGTCCATCACCATGACTTGGAACCACAAATTAAGTTATCACATTGTAGATCCATTGAAGTCATGTACATGTTACCTCCAAAATGGCTTATAGCTTAGTTTTCTTATATTCAATTTAACTAGCCTAATAATTTTTTTAATAAAAACAGCATATAAAACCTAAATGGTTACAATTCACAACTTCCTCCACAATTGGCTATCTGATAATATTCATCTCTGTTGTAGTTGTAAATTGCTAAAACCTAGATAATAATTTGGAAACCCTGGTGGCATAGTGGTTAAACGCTACAGCTGCTAACCAAAGCGTCGGCAGTTCGAATCCGCCAGGCGCTCTTTGGAAACTCTATGGGGCAGTTCTACTCTGTCCTATAGGGTTGCTATGAGTCAGAATCGACTCAACAGCACTGGGTTTGGTTTCAGTTTAGATAATAATTTAGGCCCATTTAAAGTTAGTGACATCTGAGAAGGGACATTTTCTAGACTCTTCTAACCAAAACCAAACCTGTTGCCGTCGAGTGGATTCTGACTCATAGCAACTCTATAGGACAGAGTAGAACTGCCCCACAGAGCTCCCAAGGAGCACCTGGTGGATTTGAACTGCTGACATTTTGGTTAGCAGCCATAGTACTTAACTACTATGCTACCAGTGTTTCCAGACTCTTCTAGAACCCCAGAAATCCAAAATCCCCGGCCAGAAACTTGGAGAAGTGAAGACACCCACCCTGCATCAACCATCCCCTTTTAAATGGCATATATGACTAGAGCTCAGGCTGTTAAACTGTCCTTTACTTGGAAGCCTGTCTAATGTTTAAATATTGTGGCCATAAACACAGTCATAATAGAGATGAAATAGACCTAGGAGATCAGACACTACCTAATGTAAAATATTAAAAAGTAAAATCTATACACTTTCCTGGCCCACATTCAATAATGTATCTTCCTTTAAATTATCATTTTAGCCATAGAAGAGTCATCCCTACCAATACATAATTGCTCTCTGTGCGATAGGTGAGTTTTAAGCAGTAAAACTGTTCTAAATTGTACCAGGCTTCCTTGTCATCTGCAGTTACTGTCCCCCTTGCCCTCTGATTATTCTAATTTTTAGGATTTGTGACAAAAGTCACCATGTCGGCTGAATGGAAATGGGGATAAATAATATTCTAAGAATTTAAAAAAACATTTTCCCAAGATAAGATTCCATATAGAGTTCATATACTACTTCTGGAACTAATAAGAAGAGATTTTTGCATCTTATGTGCTTTAGAGGCATAATTGCTTGAGTACAGAGAACTCTTACAGTTGATATTACCAGCAAAACATCCTGTGTACAGTAAAATTCAAACTACTGCCTCATAGCAGCAAAGTAGGTCTGTCATTTCTATTTCCTTATATACACAGAAGGGAAGTGTAGCTAACCAAATTTGTAAAAGAATTGGCAGAACTAATCAATTGTTATTATAATGCCTACTTCAAGATTAGGCAGCTCACTTTGATTCTTTTTTTTTTTTTTAATAATATAGATTAAGAAGAGGAAATACTGTCTCCCCAAATAGCAGCAGATGATATCCCTTAACCTGCCAGTCTCCTCTTTACACTGAGGAAGATGTACTGATAGCAGAAAATAAAGTTACTTCAGTCACACCTACTTTGCACAAGGAAAATCTTGACCTTTTACCTTGTTCACTGCTGTTGTCTCCACTCTGGGAAGCGTGGCCCCCACTGGAGGGTCCTGGGGTGCCTGCTGAGTGGGTTGAGGTTGCATCATCGTGGTCTCGCCAAGACGAAGGGTTCTGATGTCAGGATGCCAAGGAATTTGTCCACGGTTACCAGTTCAGATGTAAATGAGGAACCATGAGGTGCAGAAGGAGACAAAAAACATGCACATGTCAGTATTTATGGAACTAGGCACACAGAGACACCATGTTACAGCGTTCTGTCTTTTCAGGAATACATACAAAAAAGAAAGAAAAAGATTCTCTAAAATCTTGATGGGATGATGGCTACATCTACAATCTTGATGGGGTGTATTCATTTGTTAAAACTAATTGAACGGTACACTTAAAATGGGTGCACTTTACTGTATATAAATTAGGCCACCACACAGTTGATTTTTAAAGTAAGAAAAAAAGATTATCGAGAAAAATGCAAAAGTCACTTTTGCTCTTGTTATTTTTCTGGGTTTTATCCTTTATCCTAATTAGGGCATACTCTTCAACAGAAAAAAAAAAAGGTCCCAGTGCTCTTGGATCCTACCATATTTCAGCTACAAAACTCAATGACACCCTTAAAAAGCCAGAGACTTAAGAATATACAGGACAGTCCTTCACATCTTTCAAAGGCATTGCCCTAAAATAGCCTGTATGAACTCTCGAAATTATTGGCAACTGATTATGCCACCAAGAGATGCAAGGACACTATCACTGCATCACTATCTAAAATATTATTAATTTCTGTTTTAATCTGCACAGACAACAAGGAAAAAAAGAAACAGACATGAACTTCTGGACATGTAATGAACTGGGGATAGGGCTTTCACTTGCGCTTAGTGGAAGCTTTAAATTCACCGAGCAGGGCTGTTTTCCTAGGAGAAATGCAGGTTTCAGAGGACATGCAAGGCAAACAGTTATAGCTCATGCTACTTTGCTGAGTGTATTCTCCTGTTCCCCCTCCCCTTTCCTGATCATTCCCAATACCCTGCTGTTGCTTAAAGGAAAACAGGAATTCTAATGTACAGGAAGGACTTTATCAGCACCACATGAAGGCAGGCAAGAGATGGAATTTCCTCTGGCAGAAACGGAGAGTAGGAACAACACATGAAACAGACCAGCCTTAAGGCCAGCGCTACACACTTGTCACTTGTATGTGACAACTTCAAATAAGCTCACAGGCCCACTGGCAAGCGAATTCTTTGGGGGGCAGGAGGAGGAAGCAGCCTTAAAAAGCAATATCAATCTCTTAAAGTACGCCGCTGCTTCTTACAAGAATTAGTAAATAAGGAGACAGACAGACAGACATATAGACAACATGCAAACATCTTGACCATCTGAAAGTAATCTTGCCATGTGGCCATTATATATAGTTTGTCCAGAAAAAAATATCAGACTGTCATTTTTCCCAACACCAACTCTACGGAGTGCATATAGAACATAAAATTTTACCAAAATAAAATCAAGAAGCCAAAATTAAGACAAAGTAGGGAACTATTCTTACTTGGAATGATAACAACAAAAAAAATTTTTTCCCCCTCTAGGAACCTGCTACAAATTGATTATAAATTAATATCTGGCATTTTTGATAGATGAAATAAAGTTAGACAGATTAGTAACCAAAACCAAAAAACCAAAGCTACTGCTGTCGAGTCAATTCCGACTCATAGCGACCCTATAGGACAGAGTAGAACTGCCCCATAGAGTTTCCAAGGAGCGCCTGGCGGATTTGAACTGCCGACCTTTTCGTTAGCAGCTGTAGCACTTAACCACTGCGCCACCAGGGTTTCCAGATAAGTAACATCTATATCAAATAATGCTACTGGCACTGCCATCAGGCAAGTAGTTGATTCAAAGTGAAAACCCTGAGCAACAATTCCATAACTATAAATATAGCACAGGTATACATTTCTAAAATAGAGGTACGCTTCAGAAAGTCGATGAGGAAATGAGGTTGAGTCAAATACAATGAAAACCAAGGGTCTCTGCTGCCTGTATCAAGACAAAGTCAAGCCTGTGAGTTTTCTTTTTATCTAAGTTAGAAGCCACTCCACTAGTTTCAAGCTGAAGGCAAACAGAACACAGGGACTCCTCAAGCTCTGCAACTTCTTTGCGTCAGGACGGCAATCAGATAAAGAGGGGGAAGAATTACACGAAAAAAGAAAGAAAGAATAGCATAGCGTGAGTTTTGTCCTGCGACAATACTGGCTAGCGCTTTCTTTTAGAAAATGCAATAATAAATAACTGCAACACGTTCACCTAGGCTCAACTTTTCAGGGTACACAGCAAGCGATGTTAATTTTAAGCACTGTAGGCTCTTTTATTAAGCCAGCTGCTATAAAAGCTCCTTACCCCTCACGAAAATTACAATAATTAACCACTAACACCTCAACTATGTTTTAAGGCAAATGTCATCCAATAGCTATTATATAATCGTTCAAATGAAGCTGGAGCAAGCCTTTCTGTTTGGGCACTGTAGTGATTTGAAGGGATCACCGAGGACTTCCTGCCACTGAAAACACTGGTTTGCCTCTATCAGTCAGCCCTGTGCTGAGTTTTCAAGTCAGGCCTCATTAATTTATAATTCAGTGCATTTCTTCTGCCGGTTTTCTGGAGGAGGTGTTTTCCAAAGAAAAAAGAAAAGGGGAGACAAATAAGCTAGATGAGCAAATATTACTTTAAAAGCAGTTGGTACTTCTAAATGAGTAAGCCCATTCCCTTTATTTGTTCAAGTTCACTGGCTAAACTGCCTTTCCCCTAGCTCTTTTCCTCTTTGGTGCTGGTGGTTGTTAATTGTTGTCCAGTCCATTCTGACTCATGGCAGCCCCATGTGTGCAGACTAGCACTGCCCCATAGAGTTTTCAAGGCTGTGTGTGACCTTCCAGAAGCGGATTGCCAGGCCTCTGGGTGTGCTCGCTAGTAGTTGAGGGCTTAACTGTTTGTACCACCCAGGGATGCCTCCTTTCTCCCTAAGGCCAAAAACCCAAACCCACTGCCATCCAGTTGATTCTGACTCACAGCGACCTTATAGGACAGAGTAGAACTGCCCCATAGGGTTTCCAAGGAGCACCTGGTGGATTTGTACTGCAGCCTTTTGGTTAGCAGCCCACTGCTTAACTACTGTGCCACCAGGGCTCTCCTTTCTCCCTAGACCCTCAAAAGTGCTGTCCTAAAAAGGTGTCATAGGATATTTATTTCCAATGAGTGTCTCAAGTTTTATGGTCTAGTTTGAGAGGCTGACTCAGACTAGGGAGTATCACTTGATATTTATCTAGTTTGAAAGAAGGAAGAACATATCAATCCCTCTGGGGTTTCAAGGTTGAGGAGTTGTCCCAAACTTGTTTGTATTCAGCAGCACATTGCAGTGCGATTATATGCAAGACAAATATTGATACTGTGGTCAATAAAATTCTCTTTTGTCATAAAAAATTGTAAGGTATGAGGACAAACCACAACCCTTTACCCACAACAGTTTTTTTTTCAGATTGAAATATTTGTTTGTATCGCAACTCCTTTCCTCTTCTTCTTCTTCTTTTTTTTTCCCTAGATAGTTTCCAAGTTTACATCCTTCAAGAATAACTGCCTGGCTTTCTGCCAAATTATATGCAGAAGTTTAGTGAATCCGGAAACCAAAGCGGCATACGAAAGCATGTAAAAATACATGACGTATGTAGAAAAATAAAGAGAAATGCTCTGTGTGCAAGTGTGTGTCAGTATTCAGGTACATGGATTCCACAATGTATGTCCTATTCTTCAGCCAAAAGTATCAGGAAGACACCCGAGGGCAAGGAACGAACATGTTTCTATTCCCAGGGGCTTTAATAATTGGGAGTCAAATACGGTACACTTCTTGCTCTTACGTAATTGTATTAAAGAGCAGTGTTACCAGGAGAAAAGCAGTGAATACTGAGTGGAGTACAATAGAAGGAGATGGAAAATAGATACAAGAAGCTAGGTCTCCAGGGGCAGTATTTTCTATTTGCTGGGCTACAGACTCGCAGCTGATAATGCAAGTTGTAATTAATATAAAAGCAGGAGACAATATGGGGAGAGCTTGTAGTAGCAGGGCCACAGGAGATCACTCTGCTGTTCTCCTCTGTTTCTCATTTACACACAGCTTTCCCTAGAACACACAATTCTGCCAGTGTTTTCTCCCTTGAAAGTTAAAAAAAAAAAAATTGATTTAGCACCGTCATTGAATTTTGCTAAATCTAGAAAAGAGTACAGAGAGGACAGGCATCTCCAGGCATAGGAAGCAAATCATATGTGTTCCTCTTTTGAGGAAGTTGCAGATATGGTGGAAATTGTAACATTTTAAACCATTACGGCATTTCTGTGGGGGCACTTGTCTACAGGATAACACTTAATAAATCCCAGTGAATCAATGGGTTATTTCCCTGTGTAAATGATTCGATGCAGCTCGTGGTTCTTGCACGGCCAAAAGACAATGGGGTAAAATGCATAAGAATTTCTAAATAAATATAAAACTGAGTGACGAAGTAAAATGGATTAAACTTACAAGAGGAAAAAAAATACCACACACAAATTCAATCTAAAATTATCCAAAACTTATCTTAAATCCAAAATGAATAGGTGATTCAAATAGAAGAGAGAACAGTAGATTGGGATGAAGACTCAAGGTACCACCTCTAATGGGTCATGTGACCTTAGGCAACTGATGCCCTTCCTTTCTCTGGTACTCACTTCCTTTATCTCTACAAAATTAGGAAGTTAGACCAGATAATCTCTAAAGTCATTTCCAGTTCTTCTTCTTATTTCTATCATTGAAAAAAAAAAATACTTACAAATATTAGCTTTTCCAAAACCTACACAACTAAAACATAATACGTAACATTGAGATAAAATTATATGTGAACTTGCAGAATACAGTAAAGCAACTCATGATCTGTGCTTTTAGGTGGAGAGTAATATAAGCATATATAAAGATATTTTAATCAGCAAATGCAGCATACAAAATTAATTTGACTTGATGTATTTAAACAACACAGGCAAGGTACAATTAATATTAAGATAATTAATATTAAGATACTTATTTCCTATTACTTGATGACTTTTTAACTCCTAATTATCACTAAGCAAAAAATTAATTTTTAAAAAATAGGATAAGGCTGCCTATACCGGGGTATTCAAGTCTATAAATGTTAAAAAAAATGTTCACTGTGTGGTTTGAAAACAGTTGGAATTCCACCTTCATTATTCTCCAGTTGACATAAGAACTCAGGAGAACTGTGTGTGCTCTCAGCACATAGACTCACTCTTTAAAAATGTAAATAGAGCAGGGGTCTTTCCCTTCTCTCCCCACGCCCACACTCTATTAAGCTTCAGGAATTGATAGGTGAGCCACTGTCAAAGAAGTAGCAAGTACCTTTTTGCAAGTGATTTCTCCATTTTCACGGAGCCACCTTTAGAGAAGACGAATTTTTTCCTGTATTTTTATCATAATACCATATTATAAAATGTGCCCTATAATTTTGAAACATATAGTGATAGCCCATAAAACATTCAGGCTGAAAAAAAGAAGAAAGCGAATACCAAAAATCTGAAAATTTTAATCTGGTGGTGAATGTCTATGTGGCTGAGAAGTGCACCTTCAACTTCACCTCATTGTAGTTACTCTGCAAACATACTCCAACTGCACTGTCTAAAGGATTTACATAGAGTAATTATTCTTGATGGAAAATTGACAGGAAAACTGTCAACCACCAGAAACTATGAAACAACACAACAAAAGAAAACCCATGCCCCCAGCTATGTCTCTAGAGCAGCTGGACAGAGCTCAGAGGTAAAACTTTACCAAGGTGGGTCCCCAGGGCCTTGGATAACACTTCCTAAGGTCTAGTTTTATACTACAGCATAAGAAACTACCTGATACAATAAATCATTATTCTTATTAATAATATTACCAAGTCTCATTATTTTCCTTTTGATATTCTATAGAGCAGCCGCTGAAGCCTATTCCTCTCCCTGCTGCTCACCCCTCTCTAATCTTTCAGATAGTAATAGAATTTATCTCTAGGCATTTGCCTGTATTCTGCTTCTGGGAATTCTTCCTCTAACCTAACCCATCATAAGTTTTTTTTTTTTTTTTAATAGGTATAAATAAACATGCATATATCCAGAGATGCAAAAGAAAATACCAGTATATCTTCATTTAAATCATAGCTTTCAACACAGAAATTAAAACAATTTTTCATTTTTTAGGGGTGCTATCAGAGCTAGCCATTTAAGACACTTGCCATTAACTCAATAATCAACTATATTTTCTTCCCTATTCTTAATCCTTCTAAAGAAAATAAAATGTAGCTCTCTATGAACATTAACTAGGAATAACAATAAACTATAGCACTTACAGCAACTAAAATTTGGTTCAGAAAACACATTTCAAACAAATATATTTCATTTATCTAAATGTGATCTAAAGATATGCCATATCTTCACATGTAAATATAAAAATATATTTCATGTGTCTATCTTTGATCTAAAGAGCCTGCCTAAAATTCTGCAAAATAAACCCTGCGGACATCACCTAGTATTCAGAAATACTACAGACTAGGAAAAATTACAGTTATTCCACAGCAGTTTTCAGGTTGAAACTTTTTCTTTTTTAATTGATTTCTTGGCATGTTTATTTAAACATTATGAATTTGAATGTCTGGGGAACTTAACATGAACTGCTGCTGGAAAACAGAGCTCTATTTCCTTTCACCATCGTGTATTTTTCTCCCTGATATTCCAAAGAATGCTACAATAGCTGTCTCTTAACTCTTACTATTACTTTTATGTTACAACAAGAGTCTAAGATAAAATACATTATAACAAAAAAAAAAGCATTATGAAGTAAGATAGTTACAAAAGACAAGAGAATAGTAGCCAACGTTTCAAATTTATCTTCTATTTAATTTCCCAACATTCTTTCATCATAATAGCCAACATGTAATATTAATAACAGATTCAGTATCTTTGCTGAATATAAGGTCTGGAAGGTAAGACTATTGTGATTGTCTTCTTTTAACGCATCTATGTTAAAAAAAATGTTACATCATATTATTTACATAACATTATGGACTGTGTAATTAGCACAACAGTCTGATTTCCTAAGTAATACTCAGTATATAAAATTCATTCTTAAAAGTCTTCCAATAATACTTGCTTTCAAGATGTTTATATCAACTGCTGTGATTCATTTCTATTTTCAAACTTTTAATAAGAAAATTGAAAACTATACTGGTACCTAATATTTTGCTCCTGACGCATCTCTCTGTTTTCCACTCTACAGAATTATACACTTATTTATTCCTTTCTCTTTGACTCTGTATCCTTCCCAACTCCCTCCTTAAGCGTGTGTGCGTGCGCGTGCGCGCGTGTGCGTGCACGTGCGCACACACACACACAATGTAGCTTGATACCATTTAATAAGGATAGAGGTGTATGTGTTTTGGGGGTGTCAAACAGCTGTCACAAACTGTCACCTCCACAAGAGAAACCTTGGCACGCAACAAATTAAACTACGCTTCTTTTTTAGCTGTCATTATTCATAGCCAATAAGTTGAAATGCTCTCAGCATTTCATGTGCAAATAAAACCACGAGGAAGCTCAGTAGATCAGAATAGTGGGCCAACAGATAAAACAGAGAAAACAACACGCTGTCTCAGTCCTTCTGAAGTGCCTCAGCATCACCCCTGCACCAGCGTTCACCAAATGAGATCCAGCCTGGGGCAATGTATTAATATGCATATCAAAGCAAATGAAAAAATAAACCTGGAGATTCAAATTGGATACATTTACATGCTGAAAATGTTCCACTCATACCACTTTTCAGGTAGCTGCTCTGTGGTATTTTCACTTTTTTTGTGGCTGGGGGGCAGGGAGAGCGTGAGTTTGAAGGAGAGGTTGAAGCCTTAGAGTATTCACTTTGTAGGAGGAGGCCTAGAACTAAGACAATCAATATACCTATGACATAAAAGTACTGAAAATGGCACATACTCTCCAAGGTTTTCTCTCACCTCCTGCATAAAATACAAGTCTGTGGCCAGCCTCTCCATTTCCCACTTGGTGAGCTGGTGGAACAAATTATTGCTTCCTTTCAAAACAAATAGCAGGGGGCTAAAGTAAAAATGTTATAGTTCAGATCTCTAGGAAATAAAAAGCTTTAAATTATGACGCCCAATGAGGTGGCAAGCCCTCATGGGTTCAAAATAAATCAGTTGTCATAGTCACTTGATCGGGGCCTGAAAGCGGAACAACAAATGTTACAGTGGACTCTTTTATCCAAAGATGATGACTGTTAAATTATTAAACCGCTAACCTCTTAGGTACAACTTCCTTCTTAAGTGTATATTTAAATATTATAGTCCTTAAGCTGGCATCGTCTATCAGCCAATACTCTAAACAGCCTAGTTTATCTTATCTCTTCTATGTAAACATCACCATGCTCTAGATCCATACAGCCACTTGAAAGACAGTTGCCAACAAAACTCTTCTAGAAAGCCAAAGTAGTTCTTTCAGACCCCTGGAAATGCCATGAGAAAAGCTTTTTGCCGCAGAGACCTGTGGACCTCTCATCTACAAACCATGTAAATAGATCCCTCTCCATTCCCCCGATAATGCCAATTCACAGAAACTTAAAAAACAGGAAGCAGAGAAAACAGACAAATAAATAGGCACGGAAACAAATATTTCTGAGGT
Organism: Elephas maximus indicus; assembly: GCF_024166365.1. Lineage (NCBI taxonomy): Eukaryota > Metazoa > Chordata > Mammalia > Proboscidea > Elephantidae > Elephas > Elephas maximus. The sequence goes on along the minus strand of NC_064828.1, from coordinate 19,241,356 downwards.
AGCGTTATGCTACCTCATGGACTATAACCACCCATCTTATCACCGAACATCAGCAAATTAGCTTTCTGTAGCTGCTGCTACAATGAACCCTGGTGGTGTAGTGGTTAAGCGCTTGGCTGCTAACTGAAAGGTCACTGGTTCAAACCCACCAGCCACTCCGAGGAATAAAGATGTGGCAGTCTGTTTCCAGCCTTGAAAACCCTGTGGGGCAGTTCTACTCTGTCCCTATGGGGCAGTTCTACTCTGTTTTTATGTCACTATGAGTTGGAATTCACTCGACGGCGATGTGTTTGGTTTGGTTAGTCGTTGCCGTACCTTTCTGATTTCACTTAATACATTCAACATATGAAATAGCTTCCTGAAGTTTTTCTCACCCTGACCGAAGAAGACAAGGTCAGGACCTTTCAACACCAAAATACTGTGTCTCAGAACAGGACATCCCAGGCTCAGGGTTTATTCCTTCTTTTTTAAACTTGTATTCTTAGACTGGCTTCCCATACAGTAGGAAGGTTAATTATTAAATTCTATGACCGCATATTTTCAAAACTTTTGGTGGGGAGAGAGGGGAACCTCACAGAGGGTCCATTCACCTTGTATCTCAACTCATTCCTCTTAACACCCAGGAATTGGGGGTGGGAAGGACACATGCTGCCTTGAAGTCTCAATGCCTGTTTAACTCCACAAAAACCAAAAAAACCAAACCTGCTGCCGTCTAGTCGATTACGACTCATAAATTAATATTTCAGCCACAAAGTTATTATTCTACGGCCAATGTCATTTAGGTTGTGAGTTCGACTGAATGCAATCTATAGACAATCTGTCTCCCCCCTCACTTGAGTTCCTATAAATAAACTGCTGTTCACACCCACTCTTTTTAACCTCACCACTCTTGCCTTCCCTACCAGCTGCAATCTTTCTTCTCTTTGCTTCTTTTTCAAATTTTCAGTCTCACTACATATGCTTTTTTTTTTTTTTAAAGCCTCAGACTCAGTAGATCAGTTCCAAAATAGGATTAAAAACAGAGAGAATAGACAAAAATCTCCTTTCCTGGCCTGGCATACACAGTCATTCCTTACTATACCCTTCGTCCTCATTCACCAACTGTTAAAGTGTTAAAATTCAACCACTAACCCACGGTTACTCAGTCATAACTCCCTCAGCTTTCTGTAATACATTGTTAATAATTGGTTCATCAAGGTTACTGTCTTTTATTATGAGGATGCTTCAGGCACTTGGCAATAAGTCCATATCTGGCAATAAGTTTCTATAAAGCAAAAGCCCTGAGAATTGTAATGTGTTCACTCCTTTTATTTCTAATGCAATGCAAGATTGCCAATAATTCTCAGGGGTGTCATCTCTGAGAGAGACTGGGAAATCAACCCTCACTCCCCAACTCTATCTTTCTTTCAGTCCTTCCTCTCTCTCTGTCTCTCTGTTTCTCTTCCATCCTGTCCAGCTAGCTGTCTTGCCTCTTTCTATCCCCGCTGCTGCACTGATTACAGTGTCGTGAAAACTGAAAAGGCAGTGGTCACCACATCAAACAGACAGCTTGCTAACACCCAAGTCACCAAACCAGGAAACTTCGCAGACTAAGCGCACAAATCACTCCATCACCTCCCTGGTTTCTTGCCTCTCAATAAGGAGGGGTCCAAGAAAGAGAAATTAAGAGTATGGGAGAGGCAGGGAGAAAGAGAAAAAAAAAAATCCAAGAGATCAAATCATTCAAAAAGTAAACTAAGTGGTGATAAATGTTACAAGTTAAAAAAAGAAAGAAACAAAACAAAACAATGATAATGCTTTGCCTGGTTGCCTTAAAAGAACACTAAAGGCTCTCAGACTCACATGGTCAGCAAGATTTGTGGAGGAGCCTGAAAGTTCTTCATGGTCTGACTTGGAGCTGCCGTCTCTTTCATCAATGACGAGGTCAATGGGCATTTTCCCCTTCAAACAGCTAATGTACCGGTGGCAGAAGTTATCACACAGTTCGTGGACCTAGAAGGAGGGTCATGGTGGAGGATTCAGCTGATTGTTATTGTTGTTGTTTTGTTTCATTTTTTAAAGGGGAAAAATATCAGGTTGCAAGGTTAGATGAGGGAAGAGCAAGAATGTCCTGTCTTCCAAACTAACTCTAATTAAGGGGTGTAATAGTTGAAGGCAAGGAAACAATAGAGCAATTGTTGCAGGAGATATTAGTCTCCAGAGACTTCCCTGAGCAACAAGTTACAATAAAGAGAGCAAAAGAAAACAGCACTGGAAATCAACTGGATTCAGACTGGGAGCCCAGGGAGGAAAATCCGATTTGATGATAACATCAAAACAGGAGAACGCTGGAATGGGGGACGGCATTAGCATTTGTGATTCAATAAGCCAGGAGTTTTGTATGTTTCCAGGGGAAAGCGATTGAGCTGCAGAGCTATGTAAAGACACCCCAGCGAGGGTGATTCCCTCTGCTTGCACCCAGTGCAAGCTCTGGGCCCAGGCTGAGCTGAGCTAATAGAGACACAAGGCAGGCTGAGTGTCCAGCAACATAAATGGTTTGCTGCATTTCAAAACAATCCTAAACGCCTGGGAGGGGGAGGGAGAGGGTGGGGGCTACTATAAAAGGCATTTATAGGGCTGTCCTAATTCATCCTTCTTCTGAGGCCCTGGGTTGTGGAGCAGTTGGAAGGAAAGACATGTCGCTCAAAATCTCCAGGTGATCAATGCCTTCAGTCTGGAGCTTCTTTAAAAACACCTCAACTCAACTAGGAGAGGGAAGTGGCTAAATCATTACAGGGAGTGTCGTTTCCTGCTTACCTTTTCTAACTCCAAAAGATGAAACCTTAGTACTTGTATTGCTTGTATCATCTGAAAGAAAAGTTTAGAGCGTGGAGTTAGGGCCCTGTGGCTGAGGCGCCCGGAGTGAGGAGCTGTGAGGGAACTGGGCTGCAGAGAAGCAGCAGGCAGGTGGCCAGGCAAAACCCACACATCAAGAAATACTCAGAAAAACCAAGTGATTAGTGATCATCTCTGCCTCATTGGCCACGGGGTAGGAATCTGACTCAAGCCCAGCCTAAGCATTTCATTTCTTTTCCCCTCGTGTTCACTGCACTGCTGTGTAAGGACTATTTCCTAGGACCAGGCCTTCTTTCTCTGCCTCGGACCTCTTTAACCTCTTAAACCGTCTCCTCCCTCGACCTCAGGCCAGAAAAAAAAGTAGCTTCACTGGAGAGAGAAGGCTTTTTAGAACAGTACACCCAGCGAAATCCGTCCTTACTAAAGAAGGAAATACTCAAGATGAATGGTGAGGCAGGGCCTTTGAAAGCGGATTTAAGTACTTTTAATATTGAAATCGTGCAAATTAGCAAAAGAATCGCACCTAAAAGTGGCCTGCGTTGGCCTGCCCCTCACCCCCCCTCGGCCGGCCCTCCGCCGCGCCAGCGGTTACTTCCTTCGGGTTAGCAGCCCGGGGCTCGGCCGCCTGCCCCGGCAAACAGAGGAAATAACTCACTTCTCGCAGCTTCACTCCCGGGGCCGAGACCTGGGAACCGTCCCCTGCTCTCGCGCTCTCGGCGCCTCGTCCCCGGTTTCTGCCTCCCAGGGCTTTACTCCCACTGACATCCATCCCGCCCCTGGCTCCCCATCTCCCATTGGGGGCTCGATGCTCTTCCCTTCTTCCCTGTCGCCCTTGAGCTCCAAAGAGTTCTGCTCGAACTCCCCAGAGCTCAGGGACAATGTAGGTGTTTGTGGGTCAGGGAAGGGGCCGCGGCAAGGGAAGGGCAAGACACAGTGAGCCTTACCAAATTGTCGAGCTCTGGATTTGAGGAAAAAAGTGGCTTTTCGGCGCGAACCTATAAGAAGCAGGGAAAGTCAGCATGAATTACCACCCCCTTTAAGAGAAGAAGAAAAACCCTGTCTCTGCCTAAACTGTGTGAGCCGGGAGGGTGCAGAGGCGAAGAGGAGAGGGACTCAGGTAAAATACGTGAAAAAGAAATAGTGCCTTCAATTAGTGGGGCCGGCTGAAAAGGAATCAGGGCCTTCTGGCCCTCGCCCCATTAAGCGGGACCTGGAACCTCTAAACGAGAGGGGAACTCAGGGCCGTTCTCTAGCCCCGGAGTACCTCCTTATCCTGCGGTCCGAGAGGCTGTGCCCCCTCACCTCGGCGCCCAGCGCGGACCGCTCTCTGAGGCGCCCGGCTTCCTTCCCTCCCGGGCACTCCCGACTGCCGCAGCCCCTCTCCCCAATTCTTGTTCAAGTAGCTGCAGGCGGGGAAAAAGGCCAAGCCCCAGATTAGGAGCAGGTCAACTTTAATTCGAGGGTCGAGCCCCTGTATTCCTGGCTGGGGGGGAAAACAAACACCCATATTTATCTCCGCTTCCAATTCGCCTCCAGGCTCGGGGATGGGGAGGAGGCCAAGAGCGCGGACTGGGCCAGAGGAACAGATCGGGTGTCCCTGCCTTTTCCTCCTCTTTCAAGTGAAGCTCTGAGGAAAGGGGAGGGGGAGTGAGGGACCGCAGACGGGTGAGTGGGTCAGGAAGGTTGGACCTGCTTGGCGAAGACCGCGATGTCCTCATTGAAGGAGTCGGAGGAGCAGACGTCTCCGCCGGCCACTCCGGGTTCCCGGGGAGTGCAGGTCGCCAGCTCGCACTTCTCAAAGACCAGAGCTAACAGAGGAAACAACGGGTGCCTAACGGGCAGCGCCACGCAGAGACACACACACGGAGACGGGGTGCAGAGGGGAAGGAGCAAGAACTGTAATCAACAAGTTTGGAGGGTTTGGATTCCTTCTGTAATACAACAGGCACGCATCACACTTTACAACCCTTCCTCAGCCAGCCGAGCCTGGGCCAGAAACAGAAAGGAAAAAACGGCCTGGCCTTTTCCCTCAACTCAGACGTCCCCAGCTCTGGACAGAGAAGCCCCCTGCCACTTTAGCCGGCCAAGTAAAAATAGTCTCAGTTGGAACGCAACGAAACATCCAAGACGCTCGGGCAGTCTGGGGCCCGTTGTTAATCCAGACTCACTCCCCACACTCCAGAGGCCGCCAAAGCAACCCCTGCGACCCAGCCCTGACCTCCCTCCGCCCAAAGGAAACTCTGTGAAATAAAAAATTGTTTTAACTCCGCGTTTTAAGGGACATTTCAGAAGAGGCCAAAGGCTTCACCTACATACACACCAGCAGTGACATTTCCCAAATCCGAGGGTGCTCTTCTAACCTCCCTCCCTAGCCTTATAAACTTGTTTGCTCTACTTCTAGTAAAGCATGGGTGTGGGGGCCAAAAGAATAGGAATGTTAAATTCTGAAGAGTTGCCTTCCAAGGACCACATTTCTCCCAGCGTTGCAGCAGACAAAAATAAATAAATCGCGTGTTAAAACTTGGAAGTGTGCGTGCGCGTCTGCCCTTTGTGTTCCTCCGGGCGGTTTAGCTTCACTTTGGGGCGCCTTCGGCCTCTGGCTTCGTGCTCAGTTTGTGTTTACCGACCGCCCCCTCCTCTCTGCATCCCACCGCCTTCTCTCCCTACACGCAGCCGGAGAGCCCCGGTGATACACGGTTGTCACCGCGCACCCCCGCCCCTGCCCGGGTTCTCTGAGAATATAAAATAATTTGAAGCCATCTCCCTTACTCTCTCCCTCCACCCCCCATCAAGAGCTGCTCTTTGCAAGCAGCAAGCAGTCCCTTCCACCCCGCTGCACTTCAAGGTCTGCCCCCTTTATTTACAGAGAATTAAGAAGTGGGTGATTAGGACTTCCTGGCCGACAGAAGCAGCCCTGATCCCAGCTCAAGCAGCCTTTAGAGACTCCCAGACCCTCGGTAGGAAACACAAGAGGAAAAAAAAAAATTGCTCCTCATGGGCAGGAAACTTTCCCCTTCGTCAAGGCCTCTGTTAGGGGGCCTGGGAGGACCAGCTCTACATCCTTTAGCCAGGAATCCTGCCCTTGAGGAAGAAGGCCCCGGCCTGATTCCGAGGACTCAGTCACTCTGGGACTGTGGGGTCCAGAGTGACGGGGCTGTGGGAGTGGAGGAAGCCATATCTTCCCGGAACTTACATTCAAGGGGCAGAAGCGCAGGCCCCCTTAACTGTCCCTTCCTGAGGAAAAAGTCTCTCCCCGCCACCCCCATGCAGAAATAATTCCCCACTTAGACGCCCACACCTCCCATCCCACAGAAACAAACACACACTCGCACTCACACTCGAACACAGTAAGCTGGGTCCGGGGGGTCGGTTTACCCATAGATCGCGTCCTTGTCCCGCTTCAAGGCGTCGTTGACAGCAGATCCCATGCTGGCGGGCATGACATTGGGGTGCGGGGCGTGTGCGCCGTAGTGCTGCGTGGCGTGGAGCGGCGGCCCGTGGTTCAGGTGGTGAACTGGGGGGATCGGCCGCGGCGCGTGAGGGTCTCCGTACATGGAAGCGGGCACCCCTACTCCGTCCATCCCGCCGTAGTGGGGCAGCTCATCGTACTGTCACAACCCAGCAGGAGTGGGGGGCAGGAGAGGAGAGAGGGCCGGGGAGCCCAGAAGAGGAAAGAGAGAAAAAAGCAGGGAGAAGAGAGGGGAAGAGAGAGTGGGGGAGAGAGAAGTAGGAAAAGGATAGAGAAGAGAGGGAGAGAAAGGAGGAGGGGAGGGCGGGAGGCAGAGAGAGAGTGAGTGAGACGGAGGGAGAGAATGGGGTGCAAGAAAAAGGGAGGAGGAAGGAGAAGGGGGAAATAAAAAGAAAAACAAAGTCAGAAAGGAGAAAAGTACCGAGCACGAGTTGAACACAGTAACCTAAACCAGTCAACACAGCGGAGCTGAAAGTTGTGGGGTCAATATTTTAAAATTTTAAAATGAAAAAGTATGAAGCAAGAGCAGCGTTTAGAAGAGGGAGAGGGGGCGCTGGGAGGCTCCGCTCGGGCCGGAGGTAGCAGGACCGTAGCGAGCCAAAGGAGGGAGAAGTGGAGTTAGTGTGAGGAGGAAGCCCCGGATCCCACCCCTAACCCCCCTTCGCCTCCTCCAGAGGATCCAATAAATCAAAAGGCGAAATGAAACAAAATAAAGAGAAGAAAAACGCTAATAATCAGGACGAGAACGCCGAAGACAAGGGAAGACTGGGGCCAGTGCCTCCCCGGGGGCAGGGAGCGAAGGGTGGGGGGGGGGGAATAACATGAAAGTTACCAGAAACATTATTTAGCAGCGGATTCCCTGCGTCCTTGTCAATTTCAGAGACAAAACAAGCAGCCCAGGCTAGTCTAGGCGGCGGCGCAGCGGCTGCGGCAGCGCGGCCCCAGCGGCGGCCCCGGCGGCGGCAGCTCTTACGCGGCCCGTGCCCGCCCCGGAGCCGCGGGAGCAGCGGCGGCAGCGGCGCAGCAGCGGCAGCGGCGGCAGCAGGAGACCCGGGGAATCGCGCTGCTGGGGTCAAAGCTGGAGCGAGGCGAAAGCGTGTAACAATTGCACACACACGCACACACACAGCACTCACACGCACTCGCCGCCCGCCCGCTCGCACAGCGCTGGAACACGCGCGCCCAGACACGCACACACGCACGCACACACACTCGCACACACGCAGAGGCACGGGGGGGAAAGAAGCCGATGAATAATTTGGCTGCTATTTTTTTTTAAATACCGGCCGCCATCACCAAGCAGCGAGCAGCAGCAGCAGCAGCCGCAGCCCCAGCGTGGCAGGGAGAGGAGGCATCGGGACAGGCCCCTCTTAGGCGAGGATTTATATCTAGGTAAGTGTTGGATTTAAACCTACCCTTTGCGCCATCAGTCTGCGCTCCAATAAACTCCTGGATGTGTCGTATATTTAATATCCCAGTCCGGATAAGAAAGTGATCTAGGCTGAAGATTCCTTTTTTTTTTTTTTTTCCAAACCAAGGAGACTGCTCCCAATTTTCCAATATGTTATTTTTAGGAGAAAAAAAAAAAAAACCAGGCAAAACAACGAAGAGTTTTTTTTTTTCTTGTGATATTTCTTCTTTTTCTCTTTTTTCCTCTTCTTCCTCCTCCTCCCGATCTTCCTCCTCCTCCTCCACCTCCTCCTCCTCCCCCCTCCCCTCCTCCTCCTCTTCGGTTCTCCTTTCCCCCTCTTTCTCTTCTCTTCCCCTCAGTTGGAAAAAAAAAAAAGAAGAAAAAGAAGAAAAAAAAAATTGTCAAGCCCCCGAACTGAAGGTTACGAGCGGCCCGTCAGCAGCCCACATGTAACCGAACTGTCGTGTTTCATGGCTTTTTGCCACTCCAGCTGTCAATCAAAGCCCGGAATGTCAAGGTAGTGAATGAATGATGGTTGATGATGATGAAGAGGAGGAATCTTTCAGACCCTTTTTTTTTTTTTTCTCTTCCAGTAAAACTCCGCGAGGGGTTTCTGCTTCTTGAATTTTTCCTCCCCCCCTCCCCCCCGTTCCTGGCTTTGCCCCGCGCTATCTCTAATATGATCCTCTCTCTTGAAAGTATTGTTCAAAGAAAGCAGGGGGGAAAAATGAAGAAAAAAAAAAAGAACAGTTTGCAAAAATTGGACTTCCTCCCCCCCTTTCCTGGTAGGTATTTTGTCTCTCCCTCTCGCTCGCTCGCTCGCTCGCTCGCTCTCACTCGCGCTCGCTCTCTCGCGCTCGCTCTCTTTCTCTCGCTCTCTTTCTCTCGCTGGGAGATGAGTGAGTGTCAGTAGGTGTTGGCAGGTTGGCTGCTGCCTGGCTTAGAGAAGAGCCTCAGTTTGGCGGCGCGGGTCGGCGGCGGGAGAACGAAATGACGGAACCCGGAAGTCGTGGTGGCCATAGCCCGTTGTACGCGGAGACAAATCCCGGGAGTGGGGAGCGGGAGCCAGGAGGAGCGCGCCGCGCGGAGCCTCTGATATGCAGCGAGTGCGATCCGACAGCCCCGGCTGGGGGGGGAGCGGGGAGCGGGGAGCGGGGGGCGGGGGGCGGGAGGGGGAGGGGAGGCAGGAGCCGAGCGGACCGGAGCAAATCAGCGAGCCTGCTCCTCCGCGGAGACGGCGGGGAGGGGAGGAGGGAGGAAGAGGAGTGTGTGTGTGTGTGTGTGTGTGTGTGTGTGTGTGAGTGAGTGTGTGTGTGCGCGCGTGTGCGCGCGCGCGAGCGGGGAGAGGGAGAGAATGAAGAGGACAGGGAGAGCGCAGAGAGGAAAACTGCAGAAAACCGCAGGGAAAGTACGGTACAACCTCAGATCTTTAAAAAAAATTTTTTTTTTTAAACTTACTTCTAGTTCATTTTCACATCAGTCCTGGTTCCTGCCTAACTGGGTCGCGTCGGGGACGTTTGGCATGGCGCTCTGGCTTTTGTTCCTTTTAATTCGGCACCCTCCCACCCCCATCTGCCCGCGGATTACCGCGCCCCGAAGGCTTCTTGCTAACACCTAGGGGCAGCAGGCTCTACAGACGGTGCCACCACCGAGCTAGATTTTTTTTTAAGTGGCACTTTTTTCCCTGTGCAGATCCAGGACCCTTGTCAATATCCTTTTGTTTTTCCAGGACGAGAAGAGACCAGCTCAACTCAGAGCGCACACCCTCTAGGTTGTGCGTCAAGGGCCACCCCGGTGTCTTTGGGGGCCGCGGCTGAGTCGGGAGGGAGGGAGTGGGGAGGGAGTCGTTTGGGTATCTGATGTTTTTCCGTGTCGCCAAGGGTGCGTGTGTGTGTGTGTGTTTGCCTCGGACTGGTGTGCGGCTCCGAAAGTGGATCTCACTTAGACCTGGGCAGCACAGTTGAGAAAAGCAGGGAGGGAGTGGAGAGGAAAGGAGAAAGAGAAGATGCCATGCGAGGAGGAGTGGCCGGTGCCTCCTGCCCAGCTTTGTTGTGGTCTCCCGGTGTGCAGCGGCCGGGGCGCGGTGACGCCTGCTAATGGCCTTGTTAATTACACCGGGGCGATTTCACCGGAAGATGGCGAAGATGGAGCGGACTCAGAATGAACTTTTCCAAAAAGGAAAAGGAGAGTAGGGAAAGGAAGGTAACTACTCGACACCGTTTGTGTGGAAACTAGTTCTGGCCCGTCTCTCGCCTAATCCCTGGCGGGAGCTGCACCCAGCTTCACCTCGGCGCCGCCGGTTTCCAGGCGGTCGCGCGTCAATCACGCGGAGCCTGGAGCTGGGGGCGGAGCCACGGTCACCCAGCGCACTCGGCGCAGCAGCCCCCCGCCGCCCCCGGCATCCCGGCCCTGTGTTCCGAGCGCGCCCTCTCCCCAACTCTGCGCTCTCGCCCCGGTTCACGGTCCCCCGCCCCGGTTCACGGTCCCCCGCCCAGAGACCAGAAAACAGACTGTTCCTCCACAGCCGCCTCCCTCCCCAACTTTAAACCTATTTGGAAAGTACGAAGTAGCGTGTCCTCCGCACGCGGCTTTGACCCAACTTCCCCCGAGAGCGGAGAGGGCAGGGAGAGACATTATTGTGTGTGTGTGTGTGTATGTGTGTGTGTGTGTGTGTGAGAGAGAGAGACACTGAGATAAGAGAAGAAAGTGGGGGAGGGGTGGAGGAATAAGGCTTTATTTTTTCTTTTTCTTTACCTCCTCTCCATCTTCTCTTCTTCATTGTAAGCGTTTGGGCAGTACAACCTAGGTTGAGATCGCAGCCTGCACAGACTTCAAGCGAAGTCAGGGAAATTTGGCCCCTTTTTAATAGGGATGGGGGAATGAGCTCCGGAGGTCAATAAAGTCCTCCAAAAATGATGAATGATTGAGCACCTGTGATTATGATAGTGATTACCAGAGCAATTAAACAGTTTGATTAAATGAGCCATCATAACAATGATGTCTGCGGGAAATCGGCCCTCACATATAAAGAAAGATAGTGCGCAGGGGCTGGCAGAGGCGCGGGTTCGCGACGTCAGGGAGCAGGACTGCGGATCGCGAGGTATTTGCCCGGCGGCCGGGGCAGGGACGGCCGGGCGCGCGGAGCTTCGAGGAGGAGCGACTACCCAGGCTTTCAGCCACTCCTGCCCGGCTTCAAGCCTGCAAAAGCCTAAGGGTTTCAAACCTGAACGTTGCGGGGGAGGGTCCTTCCCCCTCCACCTCTTTTTTTTATTCCTAGAAGAATTTCAAGATTAAAAGCATCCTTCTTATTTGTTGCTGAGTTGCTCGCCGACATATAAAAAAAAGGTGAGTAAGAAAGAAAAGGCGTAAAAAAAAAAAAAGGAGAAAAGAAAAAGTGGGTCTCTAGGATTTTTGTTTTATGCGGCAGTTATGAGAATTCAGTTTAGCCAGGGCGGGAAGGATGAGAGAGAAAAGCAATCTGGTCTCGCTATGGAGCATTTTCGCCTTTGCAGAGATCCTGATACTGGTGGATCCAAGTCTCCCCAGCAGAAGCGCTGGCTGAGAAGTTTATACTCAGGTTTTCGGTTCTTAGTCTTCCAGTTGTTCTTATTTTTAAATATTGGGTACTTATTGTCTTCAAAAAGGATTATTGTTGTTGTAAATATCTTGTTAAGTAAGCGCCAATTGTGTTTTAAAAAGAAACTCCTCAATTTCCTTGATACACGCTTCTTCTGTAAAGCTCAACTTTGCACCGAATCTCTGCACCGCAGAGCGTAAACATTCAAGGCTGATACCTTGTATTTCTTTTACCAATGGTTCTTCTTCTTTTTCTTTCTTTTTTTTTTTTTCATAATAATACCGCTAAGTGAGTTAGCATTTCTACAACTTCGATTTCAAAAACCCTCACTAGGATTAAAAAAATAAAATGTTTCTTCTGTGGCAGTGCATCTGGTTAAAAACAGTGCAGACCCATTGATGAATTCTGTATTTCAAACAATTGTTAAGCTATTAATGGGTTGATTGTCCGGTGATAATCTTGGGTTTTATAAAAAAGAAAAAGTTTAAACTCCGTTTTCACGCTTTGGGCGATGGAGGTGGCATTTTAACTTCAGCTCCTTCCTTTCTCTCTAATATTCTGTAACGTCTTTTGTTTTTTATTCAATACATTAAAGCAAACAGTAGGAACAATCTGGCGAAGTGTAAAAGGGAGAAGCAGGAAATTTTATGATATTGTCAAAGAAAAAAAAAACACCTTCCATTCCAAAGACTTTTAGCTATAAAAAAAAAAATGACACGTGAATATTAAAAGGACAGTCCTGCTGGAGGAAAATCCAGTCGTTTTAAAATTGACCAGTTGCCTAAGGGGAGAAACCTGAATTACATGTGGCTAAAGAGTTTTTACTTACCCAGTTGCATGCCATTTATGAAACTTTAAAATGGCAATCCCAGTGTATTGGATTACACACAAGATCAAGTTGGAGGCGATTCAGAGTTGTCGGTTCTTGTTCAAACTGATGAAGTCAAAAGACTATTACTTTTAATCACCAACTTGCTGATGTTTTATTAATAGAGCTGGAAAAGGTGCAGCTAACATTTGAGAATTTCCTGGCCTCCTCTCATCCCCAATTTTGCAGTGCAATAGGAGCGATTACAAAGCGGTGGGGTTCCCACATTTCTGATTTCTAGCCTGGTAGTGCCTTGCTGTTGCCCCACTCTCAGCCTCGACACCCTTACCCAGGCTGTGAGGCTCATCTGCTATTCCACATTCGGGGTGAAGGGAAAGTAGATGGGGCAGACCCGCGAGACAGGCGCGAGATGGGGGTCGCGGGCAGCGGCACACACCTCCGTCAACGGTCAGCTCCTTCTGCCCAGGCTGGAAATGGTTTTAACAGGCGGTAAAATTTCATCTTGCGGTGTCAAATTGGGGTCATTTTGGGGTTAGAGCTCTCAGTGTCCGAGAGGAGCTGTCCAGCTGCGTGGGGACTCATTAACTGCAAAAGATCTGTTTCAGTAAAAACAATTCAAAGACAATCAGAGGGCTAAAGACCCTCTACAAATCGCATTTTACAAGTGCCCCAGAACAAATATGGGTGCTGAAACCCATTCCTTCAGAATCCCAAATCGGCTACTTAGCTCTGGAGTGGGGGTGGGGACACTACATAAAAAAAGAGGTGAAAGGGAGGGGACCCAAGCCGGTGGGGGTGAATGGGAGGAGGCTTTGGGCCTCTCAAATTTAAGAGTCTGCTTTTAATCACCTCTTTCTCGTTGAAGCATCCCCAAGACTCCTGAGAATTGCTTCTTTTCTATTTTTCTTTTTCTGCCCCAACATGAAATGCTCCTATAGGTAATGTTTAAGATTTAAAAACAATCATTGAGTCCTGTGATAATTCCTTAATTTAAAGAGCATTGGCTTTATGGGCGGTATTTAATTTGAAACAACCCTTTATGAACCTAGATTCTATTTTAGGTGAATTTGCCCAAGCTCCTTAAGGAGCCTGTGTGCCTGTTTCTTTTCAGCTTCTCTCTCTCTCTCTCTCTTTTTTTTCTAGAAAGTTATAGATCTTCAGCACAGATAACACCAAATTCCTCAGGATGGTGAAGCCCTAAGTGTTAATCTGTGTATTAAAATCGCTGGTTTAAATCCTTTTTGTCTTCTTAGATCAGAACAATTGATGCTGTGCTAGAAGAGCAAATAAATTCAGCCTTAATCTTGTTTGTAACTTTAGTTATCAGTGTTTTTCAATTGTAGTATTTTGGATTAAGCAGATTTTTCCTGACTCTGTAAGGTTAATTTTTACTTGTGGAAGGTCTGTTTACTGGTTTGGAAGAAAACTATGGATAATTACTTTGATTCAGACAAATTCCTTCAGGTAAAAGAAAAGGAAAGTTTTAAAATGAGAACCTAGATGAGTGAGATGCCAGGGGTTTTAGGTTAAAAATCAAATCAATCCTTTAAGGTAAGGTATTCTTTTTTCCTTCTTACATTACTGAACTGAGTAAATAAAAGGGAATTTTTTTTTCTTTCTCTCTTTCTTTGGACTCCGTCGCAGTCGCCAGCCCTGCTCGCCAACACCTCCAGCACTGTTCTTTGGGTGCTGAGCCCCAAATTGGATTTTTGTAGTCTAGTTTTCGTCCCCCAGCTTCCCGGATTATTTCTAAATTGTTATTCAAAGAGTTTGATTGCAGCTCTACCAAAACCACTCTGATCCCAGCGTCACTGGGACAAAGGCAAGAGGCTCTCTTCTGCTTCAGACTTGCTAAATGGCAGTTGGAATTATTGATATGTATTTTTTTATTTGGTGTTTCCAATGATGTGTTTACCTCTCCCTCCCCACCCCCCTTACAGCCAGCCATCTATTACTTTTAAAACACCTCTTCTCCATAAACCTTGGCTCATCCTTGTGAGTTGTTCTTGACCTTCCCAGCAATGTGACCAACAGTTCTGAAAGTTGGTGCAGGAAGAATTTCTCTGGCTTTCCTACCTGTAAACTTTGCTTGCTTTCTTCCCAGTTGGGATCAACAGAGGGGAGGGGACCTTTTTTTGTTTGTTTGCTTGTATGTATGTTTGTTGTTGTTTTTGGTCCTTCACTCCCCCCCCCCGTATGTTTTCTACCATATATTTTTCTCTCTCCAATTAATAATTAATAACAATAAATTATCCCGCAAAGTTATTCTTTAAATAGGATGGGGTGAAATTCATTGTACTTTCTTTCTGCCCTCTCTTATTTCTCCCAATTTTAGCTGCTTCACGGTCTCGCAGTAGGGAAGGATTTCAATAAATAGCCCTCTAGCGCTATCTGGCGGGGCTCCAAACGCGACGTGCGCTCTCTCTTCATCCTTCCCGCGCGCTCTCTTCCTTCCTCTCCCTCTTCCGCTCTCTTTCTCTCGTCTCTTCACCTATCGCGATCCTGTATCTTCCTTTTTATCCCTTTTCTTAGCTGCCAGCACCATGTCCCTCGCAGATGGCTCGGAACGACGCCGCCAGAGGCTGACAACCATTGGCACTAGGTGTTTCTCCGGAGACCGAGCTCTTCCAGGGCGCCCATCCTTACCTAACGTGGGTCGCCTACACGTCCTTTGCCTTCCATTACCATCTTAATGTTACTTAAGATGTTGTTTAAGTCCCAGCGTTTCAGCTGACGGTGGTTCCAAGGGGCTTATAACTGCCTTTATGAAGTTTGGAGGAAACAAATCTGACATGGAATCCCGGGCTAGTGGAGCCTAGCTAAGATTTAGGTCAGGAGGCCGAGCCTCAGTGCGAGTTTTAGGAAGGATCGGGCTTCCCAGGCGTGGGAACAGCGTCGAGTGGTGCCTTGGCCTGGCGGACAGCGGCAATGGGGGCGCGAGTTGTCCCCACGCGTCTCCTGCCTGATCGGTAGATCACAAAGGACTGCTCGACTTTGCAACCTGGGTCGGTCCAGGATTTTTTTTTTTTTCCTGGAACTAACTAGTTTTATTTTCCTACCCAAGTTTGGGGAGGGGTGGAGAAGAAAAGTGGGAGTAGGAAAGCTCACTGGAGAGCCCACAGGGCAAACAGAGGAAGCCCAAACAGTCAGAGATGGCGGGAGGAAAAGCACGCAGGGGGAGGCAGGACTCACCAGCATCCTCCCTTCTTTCTCCCAGAGATTTGTCTTCTTTCTTACTTGTGGCTTTAGTTTTTTCTCTCTCTCTTTTTTTAAACAGTAGCCTGTCAGCCTTCAGCCGCGTGTGGAGTGCAGTCAGAGGGTATTGGGCGTAAGAAGAGATTCGACTTAGACTAGGTGTTTTAGATGGACACCCGGTTGTATCCATATTCTCTTAAAATATTCAGTCTCTCACTCTCACACACTGAACCAGGGAGAAGTCTCCAATTCCCCCTTTGAGCAAATCTCTTCCATCTAACCCTTGAAGCAAAAGAAAGGATATGGGGCGTGGGGAGGATTAGCTTCACTCAACTTTATGATGGCATTTTTCTAAAATTTCGTTTTGGCCTTGCAAAGTACAAGTGAGTACCACATTCCCAACACAAACCTAGTCGGTGACTACTTGAGGTGAGACCTCAGCCTGCAGTGTCTGTGATCAACCAAAGACTCCTTCCTAATTCTAGAATCCTCCTCCACCCCAGACAATCGCAAAAAATAGAAAGGAGGAGGGGAGAGGGTACAAACGCAGGTTCTGTTCCCCAAGAACTGCCCTCCCCCATCCCCACCGCAGAAGGAAGGAAGCATAGTCGGGGTGTAATTAATTGAAGACTGTTATTAGGTCATCATTAGCCAAGGTGCAAATAGTTGCAGCCCATTTTTACTTAAAATTGACCAGCCCCAGAGTGATAGATCGATTTAGAGTATAAAAATGATGTATCAAAACATCAATGTCGATTATTTGAAATATTGTAGTCGAATTTTTTTTATTGCTTCATCGGTTAAGTGTCTGAAAGTGCAGTGTTCAAACATATATTTATGTTGTCAATACTGTCAGAACTGTCAGTTTTACTATACCGGATTTGTACTCCATTTCGGATTTCTCATTTACATAAAATGCCCACCCTAGGATTCCCCCACCCCACCCCATCTCTCTCTCTCTCTCTCTTTTTTTTTTCCTCCCGGCTCTGGAAAACCCGTGTCAGTTTCTTCAAAGCATTCCGCAGTCTTTGCCTAAGCTGAAGTGTTCACGGCCTCTTTTAGCCAGTTTTCTACATTGGATTACATACCTTTTTTCACCATTTCTACCTTTCAAAGGAACTGTTTCTCTTCCTCCTCTCTCCCCCACTCTGCCTACCTCAAACTTTTCTCCGAAATTATATTGAAGCACTTGGAAAGTCTTGGGTTTAAATACCCACCTCTCGGCTCTCAGTGAACAATTTGGGTAGAAAAATAGAAAAACCGGACTTCCCCCTACCTCCTTGGCCGCGCTCAAGTAAGCCCGGCTCCGCTGGGCAGACGTTTGCACACGCGTCAGGGTCCATCATCCAATTACCTGGAAGATTGAAGTCTTCCAGGGAAAATGAATTTGGAAATATAAATACCTTTTCTTTCCTTTTACTTAAAAGCCATGTTAGGAGAAAAAGAAATAATACGTATAAATGATCGGCACGTTTTACCTTTAAAAGCTTTTGAACTCAATCGAAAGACACAAGTTGGAAGCAGAATTGACAGTTTTAATTCTACCCATTTTCACCTGGCGCGTCAGATCAGAGGCAATCATTTATTTTTGGTGGAGGGGGTGGGTGGAAAAGTCAGATAGCTTGAATCCACTGAAGTCTCTTTTTAAAAAATCACAGAGAAATTAAAGACAGGCACTGAAACCCAAATTCCCCCCCCCCCGTCTATACTAACTGAAATTGTATAGATTAATATTCTGCCTAATTTTATGCTTTTTATTTTATTCCAGGGTTCCCTCCAAAGTCTGATAGGAAAAACAGGGCCACTTCTGGACTAGTTGTAAGGATGTGTTTTATTTCTATAACACCTAAGCACTTTCTGTAAACATTTTAATGTATTTAAATAAGTTTAAAGAGACACATGCAAAGAAAGATAACTTGGCTTTAAACATCAATCCCAGTCATTAAAAAAAAAAAATAGAACTGAGAAACCTTTCTATACCCATCCTTGCACCTAAAAAAATCAAGTGCAAAGCAAAAGAAAGTTTGCTGCACGCATCTGTACGTCTTCATGCGCAGGTTTAGAAACATCTCTTTAGCCTGTGTTTGTGTGTTACCGCCTTCCTGCCGCACACCGAAGGCAGAGGCATCGAGGGATCGCCTTCAGAGAGCTATGTTTACTTAGTTGTTTTTTTAATCTCTCCGCCATGTATGACAAGTGTTACTTCAAGAAATTCATCAGCCTCTACAGATACTTCCAGTTTTGCCGTAATGATCTGCAGAAGAGAACTGCCATCACTTTCTCACATCCCAAGGTGTTACAGGGACTCAGAGAGAGGGGAGAGTGGCTGAAGCGCTTAATTACAGTGGGGGAGGGAGGGGCTCATTGCGGTGCAGGGGGGTGGAGATGAGGACCGTCTTTGACCCGGCTTTTACCTGGAGTACACTCTCGCCTCTCTGCGAATATTTGGAAAAGGTATGGTTGGCTTTTTTTTTTTTTTTTTTTTTTTTGGCTTTGGGGAGAAGTGATACCCTTGTGTAACAATTAGCTCAGACAATAAAAATAATTGGAAAATTAGTTGGAATTTCTGAGTTTTTAATTACGTTTCATTTTTAATTTTGTGCTAAGCCGTAAAATTACGAATGCCCCTCAATTAAACACCCTCCTCTTGTAAAGCGTTTAACAATTGTTCCTTAATCAGGCTGGATGTGAGTCACAAGTGATGCTTTTCCACATCAAAGGGACGTCCTTCCACGTTACCTTTTAGTCATAAGTAAGAGGATTAATTCCTATAATTAGAGGGATAAATATGTGCATAAATATATCTCTCACTCCGCTAAAAAAAAAAAAAAGGCCCAAACACTTTGACTCTGTGAGACGTGGCCGACTCTGGTAGGGTAAGGGGTTTTAATTGTCCGCCTTTGCTGGCATCCCTCTGCGGGCGGGCCAATGGAACCGAGGAGACGTGGGCGCAAAGCACAGACCCCAGAGGGACACACAGACGCGCACACTGGTGCACACACACGCATACACGGGTCAGGCAAGAGGTACAAAGCTCGGGGTCCCAGGACTCCCGCTGACTCTAGGCGTCATTCTCCCAAGACAATAACCCACTTCCTACCCTGGCGGCTGCCAAGCGCCCGGTTAGAGAGTCGTCTTCATACTGGTCCAACTGTCCAGAAAAGCAAGATCTCGGCCCTAAACCCAATTTCCAGGTTGACTTTTCAGGCTACAAATAAAAATTGAGCATGACCTTTTAAAACTCCTGTGTGAATATCTCATTTACCTAATGACTTTATGTCACCTAAGAAGAAGGTCAATTTCCTCTTAACCTTTTCCCCCCGCTGCTGCAGTAAGCATTCTTCCCTAATCAATGGTGGCCGGAATAATCAATTCCCATTTTATGATCGCTGACAAACTCAATCTCTGGGCGGGGTGTCAGCGCGGTGGGGCTCACTCGAGCCGGGACAGAGGTCTCTCTCGGTACGCCCAGCTCCGCCCGGCGCCGAGGGAAGCTGTTTTCTCTTCTGTCGAGTTCAGAGACCTTGGCAAACTTCCCTCCCCCAACCGCCGGCGTGACTTCTGAGTTGTCACTAATCCGAACCTGATATTCACCAGAGCGCCTCCAGTCACAGACAACGCTCCCCGCTGCTGCCGGGCCTCCCACCCCGCCCCGCCTTGGCGTGTTTTCATTTCAAAGTTAGTCTGCGGGCTGGGATTACCCCTACCGAAAGGGGTCTGCGTGTGTGCGTGTACGTGTGTGTGCGCGCGCGTGTGTGTTAGTTTCGTTTATTTATTTATTTTTATTTTTGCCTGCTTCAGCCTGGATCTCTGCTCCTTCACTTGTCTCAGCCCCACTAACTTTGCATAAACAAAGCAATAACAGAAGCCCTAGCGAGGATGGATTCACGTGGGAAATGAAGTCAGCTGGTAGAGTTCTTTCTTCCTCCATGCCTTCCCTTTTTCCTTTCCTTGTCCCTTCCCCCTTTCTCACCTTCCTCCTCCTCGACATCCCCCCCCCCCCATAACCAGGTATCCTAAAAGACAGATAACTTTACCTCTGTTTTAAGTTCCCCAGCCCTTCCCCAGCCTGGGGAAATTACTAAGTCGTAGCTCTGTTGAAAGGAGCCCTGGTGGCGCAATGGTTAATCGGTTCTGAACCCACACAGCCACTCTGCTCCTATAAAGGTTATAAATAAATAAAGGTTACAGCCTAGAAAACCCCACGGGGCAGTTCTACTCTGTCACAAGGGTAACTATAAGTGAAATCTACTGAAGGGCGCTAACAACAACAACAACAGTGGGATCAAAACATACTTTCCCACTAGCTGTGGGGTAAATTTACCCTTCTCTCACTTTGAAGAGCCTGAATACTAGCCCAGTTTGTCATAAGGTAGCAGTTGACTTGTACATATACACAGAGCCTGACTGAAGGAGGAGATCTCCCGGTACTGGTTCACCACCCACCACTGGAACTGCTTTCCCCCCATTCCACCCTAACCTCGTTTTCACTCACTAACCAAGTACCAAGAGATGATGAAGCTGTGGCTAATAATATAAAAAGTGCTGCTTAGCTAGGCTTCAATGGCAGGGAAACCACTTTTCATAGAAAAGATGTCCTCTCACCCAGGTCTTTTGAGATTTCTTATGATAAGTAAATTCCTCAGCCTTATATTGACCAGCTAGTTAAAAGTGAGTCCAGAACCTTCTCTGCCAAGAGTGGTCTCTTAGGTTTGCCTTGTCTATGTTGATGACCTTTGAAAAGATAATTAAATTGCCCCTTTTCTTAACTCATAGCATCTCACTACTCAAGGGCAGACATTCTGCTAAGACTCCAAAGCTTTTCAAACAACCAAAACAAAAATGTAACTATCCCCTTTTTTATCCCCCATTCAGGAGCAAATGAAAAAACAGAAAGGCATTTGAGTTGACGGTGAGGCACACCTGAGCCAGAACGTTCACTGTTCACCCACAACAGCCTCTATAACTCCTCTTAGTAACAAAAATGGCTGACCAAGCCACAGCTCCAGTCTGCCTGAAATTGAGTTTCCATTTTTGCCCTGGACTTGAAGGTGCTGGAACTGTGGCCACTGAGAGGCAGTGAAGAACAGGCCAGGTTCAGGATCTAGGACTGTACAAGGCTGGACTGAGTTTCCCGTATTGCCACTTCCTTTCTAGCTTCATACCAGGAAGTACATTTGCGGCTTTAATTAAGTCAGATTCTGGGTTTAAATGGCATCAAAGGCTAGTCCAGCCCTAGATCGCAGTTTAATACACCCTGGCTTTTACATTTGTTTTGTGTTTTCAACTACTGAGTTACAGACTTTCTGAGACCACATTTGTTTGCATGCAGGTCAGGAAGTACTTGTACCTAATAGGAAAAGTTCCCTAATATGAAGAGTCCTGAGTGAGACTTTTATCTCTGTTTGACAGAGGAGCAGACAGATTAGGGATGGTCCCCTTGACCTTAGATAATGACTACAGTCTTTCCTCTTAAGCAAATTTAGTTCTCACGTGAGTAATAACAACCTCTGACTACTCTGAGAATTTCCTTTCCTTTTCTTAAGAGCCCTCATGGGGTATTAAAGAATATGTCTAATCCTAGTTTTTAGTTTCACTTCATTTAAACATCTTGCTTTCTGTCCACTTTTTCTACGTTCTACTTGAACATATTTAGCACAATTTGGTCTGTGCTCTGTCCTAGGAAGACCAAAACCAAACCAAACCTATTGCTATTGAGCTAACTCTAACTTATAGCAATCCTACAGGATAGAGTAGAGCTACCCCATAGGGTTTCCAAGGAGCAGCTGGTGGATTTGAACTGCTGACCTTTTGGTTAGCAGACAAATGCTTAACCACTGCACCAAGGCATCCTAGCACATATTGGAAATCTAATCATCAGTTTATTCTCCTCCTCACTTTCCATTTCCACTCCCAAGCAAAGCAGAATACTAGACAACTCTTTGGAAAAGAAAAATCCTTTAATTTTGCTTAATTTGGAGAGCACATCAGAAAATAAATAAATAAATAATAAATTCTATTCTCTCCCTTTGATTGTCTAACAACGTTTTCTCAACTAGCAACCCATTCAGGGTTATAAATCCAAATTATACGTTAGAATACAAGCTATAAACAGAGAAACAGGAGTAAGGACAACAGAGACCCTTAGCTTTTTCCAGATGACTGAGGTCTCTGCAAGGCTCATGTTCTAAATGGAAAGATCTCATTCAAGCATCTTTAAGGGAAAGGGTGGAATTAAATCATTCCTAAGGCTGTTTCTATAGGGTTTAAGGTTGTTTCTATAGGGTTTAAGGTTGTTTCTATAGGGTCGCTATGAGTCAGAATCGACTTGAGGGCACTGTGTTTGGTTTTGGTTTGGTAAGGCTGTTTCTAATCCTGGAAGGACAAAAAGGACCCGGAGGGCTGAGGAATGGCAAAAACCAAGGCTCTGGAGTCTGATGAGAAGGGACTACATCCTGGTTCCATCCTGGGCTAATTGTGTAATCTTAAGTAAGTCGTTTAACCTCTTTGGACCTCAGTAGCCTCATGTACAAAATCAGAATAACGATACTTGATATTACTGAAGTCTGTGGTCCTGCCAGATCCATTCTTCACCTTCTCCATCCAACTCTATGCCCCTGGAGGCTGGGATGGATGGTTTTAGAATGTTGCCTTGCCCCCTGGCTTCCTGTTGGGTTTGGTCCAAGTGGACTGAGTGAGTCTCGGGTACTGATTCACAGGGTCTCCATGGGCTGGCTGCTTCCCAGCCACTGTTCAAGTAGCCTTCTTCACATAGCTCTCTCTTGGGGTTCCATTTCTAGCTTTGGGCACTGCACTGTCCCTTTTTATTTCCTTACACTCTGATCACACCTTTCTAATATAGTGCCTTTATTAAGCTCTCCTTGAATTACCCGGTTTGATATGTACCATCTGTTTCCTGCTGAGGCCTGATGGATACACCCTGTCAACTTGTTTGGAGGATTAAAATTAAATGAGATAATATATGGAAAACACATAGCACAGCTCTTCACTTAGAGTAAAAACTTAATAAATGGAACTTTTAATTATCTTTACAATTATTATCTGGCATGACTTCTTCATTTTACATATGAGGAAATGGGGCCCAAACAGGTTAAGGTACACATTCAAAGTCTAATTAACTCAAGATAGTAACAGCCCTGGGACCAAGTCCCTGGACTGCCTACTCTCAGCTCACTGCCCTTTCCACAGCATCATGTTGAGCAAAACAGACGGGGGAGGAGGGAGATCTTTTTTTCACAGATGTTGGAAAAAAGGCTTAGACAAGCTAGAGGCAGAGGTGCAGGATGCAGTAAGCATCTTTTGGTGTTGCACTGGATCTGTCTCTGCTAAATTCTTGCTGAAATAAAGTATGCTGTAGTGATTTGGAATCCAGTGATTTCACTAAAAATAGAGTAGTTATGTAGCAGGGGGAGCCATGTATACCTGACAGGTTAAAAACAAATTTATGAGCACATAATTGGAAGATTTACCACTCTTGGGTTTACCAGGAGGCATAATAATGTTTGTAAGATACATAGGACACATCAGAATTAATTTTCAAATAAAGTCTTGGATTAGCAAACTTAAGTATGAGACTTATAGTTCTGTTTAGACTATATTGCTTGCTGTGCTATGAACTCATGGAAGCAGAACAACAAATCCTGGCCAACAGAAATTGTGCAATTTGATAACACTAACAAGGCGGTGGGAATTATTCGATCATTAATTCCTACTTTTGTTTAATCATTCAAATGAATCTTTAGTGAGATTGTAATATTATCTAGGAACTCTTATGGGGACTGACATATGAAGATTAATTAATATATTCTCTGCTTCAAAGGGTTCACAGAGGGAAATGGATGTGTATAAACAGATTTTGGTTTCAACAAAGGTAGAATTATGACTGGGCTACTATGGGAGCCTTAAAGAGCTTGGGGTGGAGTGAGGACATTGAGATCACAGGAGGCTTCCTGGGTCAGAACTAAATCTTAGCAGAGAACGGTGTTCTCAACCCGATTACATTCTAGCCTTCCTGGTCCTACCTAAGTATTGATGATCTTGGTTTACTAATATTTAGCTCTTACTAACAGCAAAAATGAACATGTAATATTGTATTATACTTGACTTTAGCAGGATGGTTGTGGTATATGTGCAAACTGAGAAAAATGTAAATATTTCCCTTGGTGACTATGATAGGAAAAAGTGGGATAAATTGAAAAGGTGGGCTCCCTGGAAAATGTTATCTTCAAAGAACATTGCTTTAATGTGCATTACCAATTAGGTCTAATTTGTATCATGAGTTAGGCTGGGGTTTTTAGAGATACAAACATATATTTTAAAAAATGAATTGGAACTTATGCGTGGAGAGGAAACAGAAAAGTAGGGTGAGTTATGAATGCAACACCGGATGTGTTCATATTTAATTGGTCATATTAATAAATATGTTGTTAGTTGTCATCAAGTCAATTCTGGCTCATGGCAACCCTGCGTGCAGAGTAGAACTCCACTCCACAGGGTTTGCAAGGCTGTGACCTTTCAGAAGAAGGTTGCCTGGCCTGCCTGCCAAGGCACCTCTGGGTGGGTTTGAACTGCCAACCTTTTGGTTACTAGTCCAGTGCTTAGCTATTTGCACCACCCAGAGGGCCCTTTAATAAATATAAACCAACACTGCTGTCGAGTCAGTTCCAACTCATAGCAACTCTGTCTGACAGAGCAGAACTGCCCCATAGGATTTCCAAGGCTGTAAATCTTTACAGAAGCAGACTGCCACATCTTTCTCTCACGAAGTGGCTGGTGGGTTTGAACCACTGACCTTTCGTTTAGCAACCAAGTGCTTTAACCACTGCTCCGCCAGGGTTCCTTATTAATAAATATAACTGAAACTGGTTATTTCTATGTATTCATCAAAAAATGAGTCATTTCCTTGGTCAAGTTGTGTTTACTTTCCCTGTATTGTGTATCTTTCCTTTCACCAAAGTTAACACTTATCTCCCAAAGTCCACCTATTAACAAAAGATTGTTGCGTGCTGTGGAGTCTATTCTGACTCATAATGACCCTGCAGGACAAAGTAGAACTGCCCCATACCATTTCCAAGGAGCGGTAGGTGGATTCCAACTGTCAGCCTTTTGGTTAGCAGGCTGAGCTCTTAACTACTTAGCCACAAGGGCTCCAAAGATTACGCAGGCCTATAAATCAAACAATAGCACACATGAGGAACGCGCTTCTTTGTTCAATCAAGTATAGGAGACTTATGGGCAGCACCTGCCCAAAAACAAAGACAAGAAGGCAGGAAGGGAAAGAAAACCTGGACAGATGAGCACGGGAAACTCAGAGTGTAAAGGGAAAAGGGGAACATGCTGAAACATTGTGGGGATTGCAACCAATGTCATAAAACAATTTGTGTATAAATTTTTGAGTGAGAAACTAATTTTCGCTGTAAACTTTCACCTAAAGCACAATAAAAAAAATTATTCATTTCTATCTAGGCTGTAAAGGATAAATATAACCCCTATGTACAACTTGCTTTACCGTGGTAATGCTCCTAAATATTTGTGTCTCTTTTTTGAAGTCTCCTTTCCTTCCCTCTTACCCTTTCTCCTCTCCTTCTCTCCCTTTTTGTTTTTCTTTCCTTTTCTTCCTACTTCCTTTCTTTACAAACCACCCAGAAGCCCTTAACTTGCCTCACCTTTTTCATTCCCAGGTGACTTCCCTTCCCACTTCCCTGGAACCAAAGACTTCTTGTATGAGCTTTCTAATATTTTCTCTTTTCCACCAGGTATTTCCTTTTCTTTTAGTCATAACATTACTCTGTTTTTAATAAAGACCCCTTATTATCTTTTTACTTTAATTTTCAGAAAAAATATTTGATAGATATGAAGAACATATGTAACTTATTTGCATGTTATAAAGCATACTAATAAAAGGAACACTTGTCGGCTTGCCACACAGCTTAAGAAGGGGAACGTTGTATATAACCACATTCCGTCCTTCTGTTTCTTTCCCCTTGGGGTAACCACCATCTTGATTTTTTGGTTAAAAGTTTGTGTGGGTGTGTGTTTTCCTAAACTATACATATAGTTTATATAGAAACTATATAAATAATATACATATATGTTATTATATTTTGCTAAATGTAATAATGTATTATATTTACATAGTATATATTATTCTCTCTATATGTCACTTTGAGGACTAAGGTGTGCCTGACCCAAACCGTGGTATTGTCAATCACCTCATATGCTCCTTAGGAACAAGGATGGTGACACTTACTTTTATGTACTTTGGGCATGTTATCAGGAGGTACCAGTCCCTGGAGGGAGGACATCATGCTTTGTAAAGTAGAGGATGAGCAAAAAAGAGCAAGATCTTCGAAAAGGTGGTTTGGGCTCAAACACGGCAACAATTGTGAAGATGGTGCAGGACCAGGCAATGTTTCTTTCCTCATAGGGTAGCTATGAGTCAGAACAGACTCTAGTGCACTTAATAACAACGTATATAAATACATACTCTTAAACTTTCTCCCTCTATATGTACACACACATGTATTTGTATATATATATTACTAAAAATATATTTAGCTTTTTTTAAAATAAAAATGATATATTCGATGTAGTCTTTTTGGATTGCTTTTTTCATTCAACATTGCATTTTTAAGATTACTTCTTCCGTGTGTAGCTATAGTTCATTCTTTTGTATTTTTGCTTGGTATTCCATTGTGTAAATAGAGCACAATTTATTTATCTTTTTTCCTTTGGGTTGCTATTATTATTATTTTTAATTGTTGTTGTTATTATAAAGAGTTTTGCTTTAAGCATTCTGGTATGTGTCTCTGGATGCTCATGTGCAAAGATTTTTTTAGATTTAGAGTGTAAATCTGCACCTGATCCAAGCCATGGTGTTTTCAATCACCTCATACACATGTGGCAATGAGTAAAGAAGACTGAAGAATTGAAACCTCTGAATTGTGGTGTTGATGAAGAATATTGAATATACTATGCACTGCCAAAGGATTGCCCAAAACCCTGGTGGCATAGTGGTTAAGTGCTACAGCTGCTAACCAAGAGGTCAGCAGTTCGATTCTACCAGGTGCTCCTTGGAAATTCTATGGGTTCGTTCTGTTTGTCTTATCATTATGAGTCGGAATCAACTTGACAGCAGTGGGTTTGGTTGGGTTTTGGCCAAAGAATGAACAAATCTGCCTTGGAAGAAGTACAACCAGAATGCTCCTTAAAAGCAAGGAGGGAGAGACTACATCTCGCATACTTTGGACATGTTATCAGGAGGGATCGTTCTTTGGAGAAGGACATCCTACTTGGTAAGGTTGAGGGTCAGACAAAAACAGGAAGACCTTCGACAAGATGGATTGACACAGTGGCTGCAGCAATGGGGTCAAACATAACAACAGTTGTAAGGATGGTGCAGAATGGGGCAGTGTTTTGTTCTGTTGTACGTACACAAAGTCGTTATGAGTTGGAACCTTGATGGCACCTAACAACAACAACAGAGTTTATCCTAGGAGTGAATTGTCAAATTTTGGGTATTCAAATGTTCAACTTTGCAAGATAATGTGAATTTTATTCCATATAATTAAACTAATTTACACTTTCAACAAAACTATATAAGGTATCCTTTTGATCCATATCCTCTCCAACAGTTGGTATCTTTGTTTTCTTAGTTTTTTGCGAATATAGTTGGTGTAAAATGACATTTAATTTATGGTTTTTAAACATGTATTTTCTGAATCATTAATGAGGCTGAACATCTTATGTGCTTATTCTTTATTTGTATTTTCGCTTCTGTGAAATATTTGTTTATGTATTTCCCCTATATTCTATTGGAGTGTCTACTTATCGTTAATTTTGAGTTTCATGTCATAAATATCTTCTTTCAGTCTGTGGTTTGTCTTTTCATTTTGTTTGAAATATGATTTGATGAGCAGAAGTTTCAAATTTTAACATAGTTTATCATTCTTTTCTTGTTATTATTTGTGCTTTTTGTGTCTTGTGTAGAAGATTCTTTCCCATCTTGAGGTTATAAAATGTTTTTCTGTAAAATTCTTTAACAAATTCAGTTGTATTTTCCTTTTATACTCAGTTGTTTAACCAGCAGGGAGTTGGTTTGTTGTGTGTAGGTGTGAGGTAGGAATGTACTCTCATTTTCTCTGTGTGGATAACCAATATCCCAACTTTGTTTTGCCCAGTGATCTTCAGTCCACGTTTTTCATATATCAATTTGTCTATAAATTCTATGGGTCTCCAATGTATATAATAATATAGCCTGCAGATAATAATGTTTTTTTTTCCTTCCTTTTTAATCCTGACTTTAATTTTTTTTCCCTTCCCATTCCTTCCCTTCCCCTTGCTTCCCTCCCCTCCCCTTCTTTTCCTTTCCTTTCTCTTCTTTCTCTGTATTATTGCATTGTATAGGATCAGATTTGTAGGACAATGTTGAAGAGAAGGATCCTTAAATAGTGGGCATCCTTTTTTCATTCCTGATCTGAAAATGAGTGTTTCTAGCAATTCTCTATGAAGAATTCTATTTACTATATTTAATTGATAATAATCTCCATCAGATTAAGAGCATTTTCCCCCCAAGCCTGGTTTGCTAAGAGCTTTTTTTTTTTTTTAAACAAATTGAGTGCTAAATTTTGTTAAATGACTTTTCTGTATGTAATAAAATCACCATGTAATTTTTTTTCCCTTTACTCTGCTCCTGTGAGGGATTACACTTATGGTTTTTCTAATATTAGACTATTCTGTCTACAGCCATACCACCCTGAATGTGCCTGATCTCATCTAATATTAGACTACTCCTGTGATTCTGAGTTAAATTCAAGTTGATTATGGTACTATTTAGTATCAACTAGGTTTTAGGTTAATAATATTTTGTTTAGAATTTTTCAATTTCTATTTGTGGGAGAGAAAGCCCAGTCATTTTCTTTTTCTGAAAATTGTTTACATTATTTTTGCTTCGTCTAGGTAAAGTTATATTGACCTTATATAATGAATTAGAATTAGGAGTTTTTCCCCACATTTTTATTCTCTGGACAAGTTTATGATTGGAATTATCCATTTCTTAAAAATTTGGTAGAGTTTACTCTTAATATGATAATGGCCTTCTTTTAAAGAAAGATTTTTAATTATTGATCCAATTTCTTTAATAATTATTTTTATATAATAATTTAGATCTATTAGCAAATTAATCCAGGTTCTTACCTTAATTGGAGCCCTGGTGGTGCAGTAGTTAAGAGCTCAGCTGCTAACCTAAAGCTTGGCAGTTGGAATCCAAAATCTGCTTCTTGGAAACCCTATGGGGCAGTTCTTTTCTGTCCTTATGAGTCGGAATTGATTCGAAGGCAGTGGGCTTTTGTTTTGTTTGTAATAAATATTATATAATAATTTGATTCTATTTCTTTTTTGAGTCAGATTTCAAAAAATTATCATTTTATGTGAATTTATACATTTCCCCTAAGTTTTTAAGCTTATTGCCATAATGGTATCTTCTCATACTATATTTATAATGTTATACCCTTATACATATCACTTGTTTTATTCTTACTATTTCAAGTCTAATTTAATTCTGTTGTGCTTTCTAACATTTCCCAGAGGCTCTAACAACTGTCAAAAGAGAAGACATCATAGAAAGAGTATTTGGTTATAATCTCATCCTGTGTTCTATTGATCACTAATCCCAGAGATTCTAGACATTGTTTTGCATATGGTTGATTTGCTGTTGGTTTTGAACTATTTTAAGGATCTCATTTCAACTTTGAATTGAATAAAACCTTTTAAACCAGAGATACCTACCCAGTATGGGAGGTGGAAAGAATTCCCTGCTTTAAATCAATTGGTTTCTAAATACCGGCAGTATTAATTTTTTTTTTTTTTTTATCTTGTGGGGTTATTTTGGTCACAATGATTTATTAAATCAACATATGTGTGCACAATCAACAAACTATGAATCCATGAAAATTACATGTTTTATGGCATTTGAAATAAACCGTCTTGCTTAGTTCTTGCATCAGTATTTGGAAATACACAACCAATACAATTATTCGCACTTTGGAGTTAGAAAAAACGGAGACATTGAAAAAAAATTTTTTAAGGTAGCACAAAAAATTAAAGTAAAAAAATCCCAAACTTGTTGCCATGGAGTCGATTCCGACTCATAGCGACCCTATAGGACTGAATAGAATTGCCCTATAGGGCTTCCAGGGAGCAGCTGGTGATTCCGACCGCCAAATTTTTGGTTAGCAACGGAGCTCTTAACTACTGTGCCACCAGGGCTCCAATTAAGGTTAGAACCTGGATTAATTTACTGATTTGTTCCTAATCTAGTTTTTTAAAAAAATCTAGCCAAGATGTCTCCATTTTTAGTTTCTAGGACTGATATTTTTTGGACAGAGAAGATTCTCATTCAGCTGGTTGTACACTCACTCCATTTGGCTAGTGGCAAGACCACAGTCACAGTGGCCACTAGTGTCAGTTGATCAAGTTCCAGCATAGGAAAACTAATAAAAAAAAGACATATTTAAAACCATATTTCTTTACTACTTCCATCCCAGTTTTCACAAACACAAGAAAGGACATTTCTTATATGTTATACATATTTCTTATGTGTTATATTTTTTTTATACAGAAATCTACAGTGAGGCATGCCAGTGACTTGACTTTCAATATCTCAAAATGCAAAAAATTATTATTATTATCCTTATAATCATAAGGCTTAGATAGGTACTTAGATTCTCATGGACATAATTTAAGCAATAAAGAACAGCCCCACAGATTAGATTTAGTAATATATTTGTTCATATAACTTTTAAGAGTCACTTTATATAAGAAACGGAGTGGAGAAGTGGAAGTGATGCTGCTAGCCTGGGAGTCAGGGGATTTGCTACTAATGGTGTGACCCTAGGCAAGTCTCAGCTTTATCTGTTGTTTGTCCTTCAGATAGTATCTAGGGATGCCTCCAGGTCTATGGTTCTATATCTTCCAGGGCAATGGAGATTTCCCTGGTCTCTCTTCTCACTGCTTATTCAAAGGAGTACTGGAACTATAATCCTGAGAGCTCCTGATAAGATTAAATCATGGATAGCTGGGGGCAGGTGGGATGGGGAGGGAGTAGAGAAAGCCTGGACTGATTTGGTACCAGGAAAAGTTTTTTGTTTGATTTCCAAATGGGAATTGCATATTTCCATTATACAAACCATGACACAGGTTCCTCAGAGCTAAAGCAAACTGGATTTATCCTCCTTATATAGATGCAAAAATGGAGCTTAAGGGCATCATCTTATTTTTTGTTTAAATGTATCAGGTTAAATTGGTCAGCTAGAAACAGGACCATGAAACCATAAAACAAACCATAAAATAATTTTCATTTAGGTTTCATGACACTGGGCTGTATGCATGCAGTGCCATTCTACTTTAGGTTGTGATTTTCTAGAAGGCAAGTGATTAAAAATTCAGAGTACATTTTGAGCAGTAAAATTCTGCAACTTGTGGATCTGAGATGAGGTTATAGAAGCAAGCCAGGGTGGCCTCCATGCCTTAAATTCCTGCAAAAGCTGAAAGAGCTTTGTGGGTTTTGCTGGTTATTTAGGAGACCAGGGACATCTTGGAGGATCCACCCTGGAACATTTTTTTTCTGTTATCAGAAATGCAGACACATTATGGAGATGTGGCTGGGCCACTGACTTAGAAAAGGCCAGAGAGATTACAACATGTTTGTGTAATTTTATAAACTTGGGCACTGGACCACTGTGAGTATTGTACTAAGAACTAATACGTAGAGGACATTGTTTTTAGCTGCCTCTTGAATCAGGGACACTTTGGCTGCAAGTAACAGAAAGCCCGATTTAGACTGGCTGAAGCAATAAGGGAATGAAGCTATGCAACTGGCAAGAGGTGGGGCAGGCTTCAGGCTTACCTAATGTAGAGGCCTCATCTCTCTTTTCTTTTAATTCTTTTGGCTCTGCCCTCTTACGTATATCAGATTTATCCGCAGGCTGATGGCCAATATAGCCAGATAATATCTAAGGATGCTCGATAATGTCTAAGTAGCGCTGAGCTTCATATCTTTCCCACCAAAACACTGTGAGGAGAAAAGCTTCTCTGGATGTTGCTGTGGGAAAAGGAGTAAGAAAACAATCTGAGAAGGCCCAGCAAATTTCCCTCCACATCTCATTTGTATGAGTTTGTTGAGAGAATTATACCTATAGGGTCGCTATGAGTCGGAATTGATTCCGTGGCAACAGGCTTTGTTTTTGTTTTTTTAATGGCTTAATCAACTGGTAAGAGGGAGGGCACAACCCTGGAGGTGGGAGCAAATGCTTTCGGAGTTGACAAGATGGCAACGGGTTTTTGGTATGGGGGAGGCATGGAATAGATATTAAAAAGCCATTGTTTTCTCAGTTTGGAATACAATTAAAGACTAGGTGTAACTTCTGGCAAACATTAGGTTATAGGAATAAATAAAACAAAACAAAAAACATCAACCAAACCAGTCGCCATCGAGTCAATTCCAACACGTGGTGACCCCATGTCTGCAGAGTAGAACTGTACTACACAGGATTTTCAAAGCTTTTCAGAAGATCTCCTATGCCTTTCTTCTGAGGTGCTTCTGGTCTACTAACTGCCAACCTTTTGGTTAGTAGTTGAGCGCTTAATAGCTGTTGCATATTAATCACTGACTAACTGCTTCTGAATAATTTCATTTAATTCTTTTAACAACTAAGGTAGCTACTATTATTGCCCTTATTTTCCAGATGAGGAAATTGAGGCTTTTAGAGGTTAGGCAAAAAACAAAAAAAAACCTTTGCCTTCAAGTCAACCTCTTAGGATAGAGTAGAACTGTCCCATAGGATCTCCAAGGAGTGGCTGGTGGATTCGAACTGCCCACCTTTTGGTTAGCAGCTGAACGTTTAACCACTGGTGCCACCAGGGTGCCTAAGATTAGGCAACTTGCTCTAATTTACATAGCTAATTAGTAAAAGAATCAAGTCATGTAGCTAGAACCCTTGCTCCTAAGGGTGTTCTGTATTCCAGGGTGGAGTCCTCTGATTCATGCGTCTGAGGTCAGGATGTGATAAACCATTTAGTTAACATACAACAATAGCACCCGGTGGAGGAGTTTTCCCCCTCGATAGCTTTGGATGGCATGTTATGGGGCCCAGCGAATATATGATGTTTGGTTTTCAAAATGAAGGGAAGCACGATGACGTCAACAATTACAAAGGAAGTGATAACGTTGGGAAAACATTATGAATTCTTTTAGACAAAGGATATTTGTTTAAATACACATAAACAATAAAATATCATGGCAGCAAAACCTTTCTCCAGTAATGAAGAAATTTGGCTTTCCAAATAAAAAAGAAATGGCTCTAAAGAAGATTAGTTAGCAATTTAGTAGCTTTTGGAAGATCACAGAGAGTATGTACAATCTTGGTAGGATAAGATGAACTGAGACCTTTGTCCATCCTTTGTGCACAATAATTTAGGAAATGGGGGGATGTTATTTGAGACGGAAGGCAATAGGTGGCCAATGATTTCTTTACAGTTCAAGTGGCAGTTTAGAAATTGAGCATGACACAAATTAAGGATATTCTATTGCATTGTAAATGCTATGGACTATGTTTTTATTTTAGCTATTGGCATGGCTATGAGTTGGAATGGACTGGATGGCAATGTTTTTTTTTTTTTTTTCCATTGGCATAAAAATATAAATATTTGAAAATGCTTTTTTTTTTGGCAAGGTAGCATTTAATTGTTTGAATGTTCTTAGAAACCACAGTTGAGTCCAGAAATCAGTTACAAAGGAGTTCTTTATTCATTCCCCCCCCCCCCCGAAAAGACACTTTCCATTTGTTCCTGAACAGGTTTTGCAAGAAGAAACTCTGTCCATTGCATAGTCAGGTGGCTCCCTGCTCTTCTGTTTTGGAGCTTCAATCACGAGTGACATGCCTGCAATCCAAACTCCTGGGTGTCTCTTTTAGCTATCATCATCTGAAAGACATCTAAGGGTTTTTCAGTGCATGAGAGCATTAGGTTTCATTTCTTGCATTCCACAGCGTAAGTGGAAAAGTTGATCCACACTGACATGCAGGGCTCAATTCTGCATGAACTTTTTGTTTTTCCACCTGAAATAATCCATTTTCTCTTTCTTTTTTTGTAGGACTCAAGTTCATCTAAAAATTGTTGACTCTTTCCTACAGACACATAGCCCAGCAAAACTAAACCCATCCCGCTGAAATTGACATCAACCAACAAAAACATGGCTATTTTATTACTTAGAGAAATGCTGCAGAATGAGTAAACTCAGTAAACAGTAAAATACAGAAAAGGTGAGCTGAGATCAAAAGGAGTCAATCATCAGCCACTCCTGTTGTTCTTAAATAGACTCACTATGCTTTTAAAGGAATATCATTTCACTAAAACAACACACAAATAAACACAAAACAAAAGGGCAAATGTAGAGACATATTGCAAGGAAGCATGCATACCAAAAAGGTAAGTGCAAATTAGATTTGAATATTCATGAGTCACAAATCATTGGCGGTTTGAAATAATGCAAAACAGCTTTATAAATGAGGTTAAGGCAAGGGACATCAAAGAAATGCATCGCTAAATCAATAGCAATTTGATTGTGCATATACTTGTAAATTGCAGTTATAGTTTTTGTGACGTGGGAGAAAAACTACCGTGAATCTGATGAAGGAGGAAGACACATAAATATTCCTTTTGTGTATTATATTTTTGCAGTTCATCATGCTCTTGGAGGTCAGCCAGGTAGAAAGTGGTTGGACATATTTCCCCCTGAGACAGAGTTTCCTTTTCAGAAAGAGTTTCAGGCCTGTGCCCGAAGTGCTCTTACTTGCTCTACTGAGAAGAATCAATATGCAACAACTTGTATGTGGTGGAAACCCTGGTGGCGCAGTGGTTAAGTGCTAAGGCTGCTAGCCAAAATGTCGGCAGTTTGAATCCGCCAGTTGTTCCTTGGAAACTCTATGGGGCAGCTCTGCTCTGTCCTATAGGGTCACTCTGTGTTGGAATCCACTCGACTTCAAAGGGTTTTTTAAAATTTTTTCTATACTGTTGCTTTCTGAAATAAAGGCAATCATCTAGCATAGCTAATTTTAGAGAATAGCTCAGCTTCTCTTAAGTCCCTTCATGATAAAATAACTTGCAGAGTATTAGTGAATTTTTTTCTATTAGAATGAAGAAGATGAATTCCAGATAATAAAAATTTGCAAGAATACTTGCAAATTGGAGATGTAAAGAATACTTACATACTTGGAGATGTAAAATATAGGCAACATGGTAAGTTAAATCAAAATGTATTCATTTTGTTCAGCAAGTAACTAGTCATTAATACGATACCGGTTCTTTAGCACCAGTAGCTTTTGCGTGTATGTGTGTGCACACGTGCGTGCATGTGCGCCCCTGGGCACATATATAGGAGATATTTGAAAACAAATTAAAGACTTGTTTAGGTCTGCCTTAAAGTAGAAATGTTTCCAATTAATTTTTCTTCGAAGTTTATATTTAGGTTATAAAAAAATTTTTTTTTTTTTTTTATCTGTAAGTTATGAAGTATCTCTTTGAGACACTCTACCCTGTGAGCCTCTTTCTTATGTTCTGTTTTCTAGGATGATTGATGAAGCTAGTGCCACCATGTGAAAATCATGGCACACAATAGCGCTAATTTTGGAAGAGGCTGGGGGATTGTGGTCTGTTCAGAATATTCATCTATATGTTCTTTCCAGGCCATGCTTTAAGGCAGAAATTTAGATTTGGGAGGTGAAATTCAGATGTGGCATAACTAGAAATAATTTTGCATTCTCTTCAATTCCCTGCTCTGTTAGGAAAGAAGCTGGCTTCTATGTTATTAATAGTAAAAAATATCCATAACTTACAAAAGCCATAGCCTTGGTAATTATTAAGGTCTTTATGTAAAATCTGTAATTATTGTCATATTGATCTAAGCAAAGCTCAAAATTACATTTGTAAACCAGGCCTTGTTATTTTGGTTCTATAGCTAAAAACTTCTTGTCTTTCAAAAGTTATTAACTCATTTGATCTTAATAGGCATTATTTCTATTACTCCTTTCAACCAACTCTTTCCCACGACATACTACAACATACATTCTATTGTTGTACTTCAGGATAGATCTTAAAATGTTCTTTTTAATGATGAATGCAATTCTGTCCCTCTTTAATTTGTCATTACCACTCTAGTAGATTATATGATCGTCCAAATCAAAGTGACCAATACCAGTCCATTTCAGCTCACTAATGTCTACGATATCCATGGTTTTGCATTCCATTTCATTTTCGATGACTTCCAATTTTCCTAGATTCGTACTTCATAATTCCACGTTCTGATTATTAATGGGTGTTTGCAGCTGTTTCATCTCATTTTGAGTCCTGCCGTATCAGCCAATGAAGTTTCCGAAAGCTTGACTCCAACATGCCATTACGGTCAATTCTCCTTTGAGGAAGCAACTCTTCTCCAATTTTATTTTGAGTGCCTTCCAACCTGAGGGCTCATCTTCCGGCAGTATATCAGACAGTGTTCTTTTGCTATTCATAAGGTTTTCACTGGTCAAGTTTTCCAGCAGGAGATTGCCAGGTCCTTTTCCTAGTGTGTCTTAGTCTGGAACCTCTGCTGAAAGCTGTTCAACATGGGTAACCCTGGTGGTATTGAAATACAGTGGCATAGCTTCCAGCATCACGGCAACACGCAAGCCACCACAGTATGACAAATTGACAGATGAGTGGTGGTCCAAGCTGCACTGAAGGCTTTGGCAAAA
This sequence comes from Elephas maximus indicus, assembly GCF_024166365.1. Classification (NCBI taxonomy): domain Eukaryota; kingdom Metazoa; phylum Chordata; class Mammalia; order Proboscidea; family Elephantidae; genus Elephas; species Elephas maximus. Next base: position 19,205,233 of record NC_064828.1, on the reverse strand, counting down.
AACAAAGCACCGGGAATTGGCAGAATATCAATTGAGGTATTTCAACAAATGGATGCAGTGCTGGAGGTACTCACTCATCTATGCCAAGAAATTTGGAAGACACGTACCCAGCTGCCTGACTAGAAGATATCCATATTTTACCCATTCCAAAGAAAGGGGATCCAACAGAAGGCAAAATTTTTGAACATTGTTGTTAATATCACACACAAGTAAAATTTTGCTGAAGACCATTAAAATATGGTTGCAGCAGTACATCAACAGGGAACTGCCAGAAATTTAAGGTGGATTCAGAAAAGGACGTGGAATGAGGGATATCATTGCTGGTATCAGATGGGCCTTGGCTGAAAGCAGAGAACGCCAGAAAGATGTTTACCTGCGTTTTCTTGGCCATGAAAAGGCATTCGACTGTGTGGATCTTAACAAATTATGGATAACATTGTGAAGAGTTAGAATTCCAGAATACTTAATTGTCCCCCTGAGGAACCTGTGCATAGACTAAGGGGTAGTTGTTTGAATAGAATAATGGATACTGCGTGGTTTAAACTCAGGAAAGGTGTGCGTCAGGGTTGTATCCTTTCACCACACTTTTCAATCTGTATGCTGAACAAATAATCCAAGAAGCTGGACTATATGAAGAAGAACAGGGCATCGGGATTGGAGGAAGACATGTTAACAACCTGCGTTATGCAGATGACACAAACCTGCTTGCTGAAAGTGATGATGACTTGAAGCACTTACCAACAAAAATCAAAGACCACAGCCTTCAGTATGGATTATATCTCAACATAAAGAGAACAAAAATCCTCACAACTGGACCAATAAGACACAGCATGATAAACGGAGAAAAGATTGAATTTGTCACGAATTTCATTTTACTTGGATCCATGATCAACACCCATAGAAGCAGCAGTCAAGAAATCAAATGACATATTACACTGGGTAGATCTGTTGCAAAAGATCTCTTTAAGGTGTTAAAAAGCAAAGATGTCACTTTGAGGACTAAGGTACGCCTTGACCCAGGCCATGATATTTTCAATGGGTTCATATGCATGTGAAAGCTGGACAATAAATAAGGAAGACCAAAAAAGAATTGATGCCTTTGAATTACGATGTTGGTGAAGAATACTGAATATACTATGGACTGCCATAAAGAAGTACAAATCCATCTTGGAAGAAGTAGAGCCAGAATGCTCCTTAGGAATGAGGACAGCAAGACTTGTTTTTAAAAAACAGTTCCTTTTTTTTTTTTTAAATAATTTTTATTGTGCTTTAAGTGAAAGTTTACAAATCAAGTCAGTCTGTACGTATAAGCTTATATACACCATATTCCCACTTACTCTCCCCCTAATGAGTCAGCCCGCTCCCTCCTTCCAGTCTCTCCTTTCGTGACAATTTTGCCAGTTTCTAACCCTCTTTACCCTCCTATCTCCCCTCCAGACAGGAGATACCAGCACAGTCTCAAGTGTCCACCTGATACAAGTAGCTCACTCTTCATCAACATCTCTCTCCAAGCCATTGTCCAGTCCTTTCCATGTCTGATGAGTTGTCTTTGGGAATGGTTCCTGTCCTGGGCCAACAGAAGGTTTGGGGACCATGACCACTGGGATTCCTCTAGTCTCAGTCAGACCATTAAGTCTGGTCTTTTTATGAGAATTTGGGGTCTGCATCCCACTTCTGGTTATTTTTTTTATGGATTTTCTGGATAGATAAATCATATTTTTTGCAAATAATAATAGTTTTGCAAGAGTATTACTTTTTTCCTTTTTGCCTTAGTGCACTGGCCAGAACACAAAACAATGTTGAATAATAGTGATAGTCACAATACTTTAAAACTTTTATATAGCAAGTGTTGCAAGTTTAGTTGAAAAGTAAAAAAAAAAAAAAAAAAATTTTAAATTGTGCACTAGGTGAAAGTTTACAGAGCAAATGAGATTCCCATTCCATATTTTGTACATAAAGTGCTTCATGGCCTTGGTTTCATTTCCCACAATGTGTCAGCACTCTCCCCATTTCTGCACAGGGTTCCCTGTCTGCTTTCTTTCTGATTTTCTACCCCTTCCTGCCTTTTCATCTTTCCTTTTGGGAAGATATTGCTCCTTTGATCTCATATACTTGATTGTTCTATGAAGCTTGCTCTTCTTGGGTGTTATTGTTTGTTTCATGGGCTTGTTTATTGTTTACCTGGAAGACGATCTCCTGGAATGGCTTCAGTTCCAGGTCAGAAGGGAGTCTTAGGGCCATAGTCTTGGTGGTTCCTCCAGTCTATATCAGGCCAATAAGTCTGGTCTTTTTTTTATGTGAATTTGATCTTTTGTTCTACATTTTTCTCCTGCTCTGTCCAGGACCCTCTGTTATGATCCCAGTTAGAGCAGTTGGTAGTGGTAGCCGGGCACCATCTAGTTCTTCTGGTCTCAGGGTTGTGCAGACTGTGGTTCATGTGGTCCCTTAGTCCTTTGGACTAATTCTTCCCTTTAGTCTTTGATTTTCTTCACTCTCCTTTGCTCCTGATGGGAAGAGACAAATAGCTGTATCTTAGATGGCTACTCACAAGCTTTTAAGATCCCAGATGCTACTCACCATAGTAGGATGCAGAACATTGTTTTTATGAACTATGTTGTGCCAGTTGAACTAGATGTCCTCTAAGTCTAGGATCCTTTGCCTTCAAGCCTAGTAACTTCAACCCACTAGGTGTTTGGTTATGTCTTAGAGGTTGCCATGACTGTGCCCCTTGTGTACTCTATTGTCTATATTCATATATGAGGAGAAGCTACAGTCATGTATGTAGAAATATTCACCACCAAACCAGTATCTTCCAGTAGATGTGCTCCCTTATACCCTCCCACACCACTTGGCATATCTATCTACCTATGTAACCAGTCTTAAATCATCATTTGTTAGTACTATTGTTGCAGAATTGTCCATAAGGTTTTTTTTTTTTTTTTAATAGCAGTTACCATAGTTGCATTTTATTCTGGGGTTTCTCTCAGTGTCCTCTCTTGCCTTGGTCATGTTGTGTTAACTTCTCCCATATTGTGTATTGCCTTTGCCTTCACCAATATTAACATGTGTCTTCTATCTATTTGGTAATTTTCCCTCCCTACCCTTCTTATCTCTAGTAACCATCAAAGTATGTTTTTCTTATTTTTCTGTGTGTTTTTACTTTTTTTATTTTTACTTTATAATAGCGATCTCATACAATATTTGTGCTTTTATAATGGGCTAATTCACTCAACATAAACAAACAAACAAACAAAAAACCAAAACCAAACAAAACTCAAATCCATTGCCATCAAGTCAGTTCTGACTCATAGTAACCCTATAGGATAGGGTGGAACTGCCCCATAGGGTTTCCAAGAAGCAGCTAATGGATTCAAACTTTTGGTTAGCAGCTGAGCTCTCAACAACTGAACCACCAGCACTCTGCACTCAGCATAATATCCTCCAAATTCATTCATGTTGTGAGATGTTTTGCAGACTCACCATTATTCTTTATTGTTGCATAATATTCCATTGTGTGTATGTGCCACAGTTTATTAATCTATTCATTTGTCGATGGGCACTTAAGTTGCTTGTCTCATGCACTTTGGACATGTTATCAGGAGTGACCAGTCCGTGGAGAAGGACATCATGCTTGGTAAATGTAGAGGGTCAGTAAAAAAGACAAAGACCCTCAATGAGATGGATTGACACAGTAGCAGCAGCATTGGGATCAAGCATAACAATGATTATTAGCATGGTGCAGGACTGGTTATTGTTTGCTTCTATTGTACATAAAGTCACTACGAGCTGGAATCAACTTCACAGAACCTAACAACAATAATAAATCTCTAAGTCAAAACATGACATGTCAAGGAGTCTAGACAATGTTGTTCTCCTTTCTCACAATGTATGAGATGAAAGAAAGGTCATCTGAGTTTTGTTGTGCATCTTTAAACTGAGGGAGATGATACATTGCACTTTCCTTTCTATGTCAAGAAGGTGCCTGACTAGCCAGTGCCATCACTGAGGTGAATTTCTTTAACCAGCTCTCTTGCCTTGGATCAAGAAGTTAGAGGGTCTGGGAGCTGTCATCTTTGGTAGCTCAATATCGAAATGAAAGAAAGAATAAAAGACTTAGCATTGATTCTGAATTACTTAACACTGACTTACTGAATCGCAATTAAGTCTGGTCTTACCAAGAAAAAGAAACAGCCTCTCTCTATCCTAAATGTCACCTTGGGAGACCCTTGGACTTCATGTTCATTTTGCTTTGTAAATAGAATTAATTTTATTTTGAAAGAGCAGTGCATGGCTGTTAAGGGACTTCTATTTTTTAGTCTTCCACTAACGGCTGGTATGAACTTGAACAGGGTACTTTGATTTATTTGGATCTATGTTTTCTTAATTATAAAAGAAGAGGTTGATATAGAAGTAGCAATTTTCAAACTATGTCTCTGAATCTCTAGGGCTGTGATAAGAGTCTTGATGGGGAAAGGGAAGATTGGCTCAGGGAAAAGATCATCCACTTTTTTTTTTACTGGTTTGTATAATGATTTTAGCAAAACTTAATTTTCAGAAAGAAATGACTTAAAAAGTTTAAAAACCACTGAATTTAAAATATGGTTGCTAAGATTGTTTATGGTTTGAAAACTCTCACATGCAACCGATTTTGTTCCGTAACTACTCTAGTGAATATTGAAGTGATTATTGAAACTTCTCTTAAAGAGAGGTTATAAAAAATAATTCCTAAAATCTTGTAGAAGGGAGGCCTAGAAAAGACAAACTGGAAGGTGAAATATTAATAAAGTTTTAACTAAGCTTATATATGATATCAAGAGAGCTACTTGACATGGTATTCACACCTCGTGGGTACGGCTGGCTCTTTCCCTGGGTCACCGTGATGCACAGCTCCAGGGAGCACCAAGTACACTGTAGTCTAACTAAATGGTGCCCCTGAAGTTGGGTCATGCGCCATCTGCATGGCTATACCAGGCTTGGCTTCTCAGCTAATATCTGTTTCTCTTTGAAGGTCTACTTTAGAGACCCCAAGGTGGCCCACACCCTGTTACCACTTCCTTTCTTCATCCCAACCAGAATTAATTACTCACTCCTCTGTGCTTTCAGAGCATTTTGTACTTAACCTCTTCTGGCATACGTAGAGTGTTGTATTATAGTTAATTGTATGTGGAGATCCATCTTCCTTGTTAGACATTGAGCCTTTAGAAGAAGGAGGCTGAATCTTATTTATATTTGACTTCTCAGTCCAACACAATTCCTGGGACTTTGTAGTACTAAAAATAAATTTTCTCTGAAAATATTAGGAGTACTAGTTTTTATAACATATCATCCATACAAGCAATAATACTCAAGTAATTTTCTTTCAAGACCTCCTTGATAAAAGATGGTAGTGGTTTGGTTTTTTTTTTTTTGGCCATATTTTTTGAATCATTCAAGTTAATGCCACAAATACTGAGCTGATTGTGTGCTATTCTACAGGTTAAGGTGGTGTTAAGTATGAACTTCACTCAGGGGAAACGGCAGTTAATGAGACTTAGAGTCTTCATAATTGAAATACGAGGCAGGACATGATAAATGCTGTTTGACTGAAGTACTTTGGAAGCTTTAAGCATTTGGGGTTAATTCAAGGAATGCCCACAGGATAAATGCTTTGGGTTGGGGGAGCAACAGGATTTCAGCAGGTGGAAACGCAGAATGGGGCAAGGTATAGGATTTTAGGTATAGGAGATTTTGTGGTATGTGAATATGATTAGATATTAGGTACAGAGATAGCATAAATTTTTCAGTAGTTGGGGCGAAGCCTGGAAAGTTAGATAGAAGACCTATTTAAATTCTATACTAAGGACTTCAGAATTTATTTCCATGGAAAATCGGAAGTCATCAAAAAAGAAGCAACAGAAGAAAAACTCTGTACAGAGCTTACTCTAGTAGCGGCCTGTAAAACGGATTGAAGGGCAAACTTGGGAGACGGGGAAACCAGTACAACCAAAAGATAATCTGGGGATTTGATTTGGAATGCAGCTATGGAAACATAGAGGAAGGAATGAATGTGACAGTAAGATAAACTAAAGAATATGAACTTAAAATATTTCTGAAATATATTGAGCAGGTGACATGTAAGTGGTATCATGACAAAGATTATTATACAAACCTTCAATCTGCTAATTTTAATTTTCAACACCTTTGATGACTTTATCACTATTTAGAACATTAAAGAAATTAATAGTTAATAATATTCGTGTTTATTTTTTACTGAGGTGGTAATATTATTCTAAAATATGTTGTCATACTTGTCACACTTGCCATTAGGTAATCAATCTATGAAGGATCTTATTCTCATTTCTAACATCTGATGCCTTAAATGTCCCATTTTTCTATTTTAAGGTCCAGACAGGGAATGTTTCTTAATAACCTTAAATAAAATTCAAAAACACTCAGACTGATAACATATGTGAATTCAGGACACCCTAAGTTTAGTGGAAAACCTAATTATCATCTAACATTTTGTTTAAAGTAATTATAAGCTCTACCCTATTGGTAAATTTTGACTTTGGGTGTCATAAGTACTAAATGGAATCCTTTGGGGGCAGTTATACTGTGTCATATGGGGTCACTCTGAGTTGAAATTGACTTGACAGCACCGAACAACAACAAACGCTAAATGAATGCCTCTATCTTAAATTGTAAAAAGTTAACTCCAGGGTTGAAGGTTTTGATGAAAGATACAAAGATGGGATGTGTCTGTGTGCCCAGGGGGGATATTCTGGAGAATAAAAAGGAACCAGGTACATAGTTGGAGTTACTTTGCTGCTAGAGTAGCTACAAATTGGATTCTGTTGTTTATTGGTGGTTGACTGAGCCTAGAGTGCACTTTGGAATGCAGGAGAAGAGGAGATGGAGGAAGAGAGGGGAAGGATGCCTCAGGGATCCTCTGGGCTCCTTCACTCTGTGAGTCCCCTGTATTTCTTCACGGAAGACCCTGGGGCCACACCCACCACTCCCTTTTAGGACTTGCTCATCTGCAGATCTCAAAAAAGGAATGGAGAGGCAATTTGATGGCTATTTTCCTGAGTATATTAGTAATATACTCATGGGTTTAATAATCAGTCATCTAGATGTTAATCCTATCTTTAGGATAAAGATCATGTAAACCTCATACGTTAGAAAAAAAAAAAGTTTATTTAAGTCTCCAAAAAAGGAAACATAACACATTCCCTTAGAATTCTTTCTGAAATCTTAAATCTTTTACTACACGATTTGAAAGCATCGTTTGTTACACTTATTTGCAGTGTATAAGATTTTAATGAGCATATGCAGGTAAAACATTCGTATTCTCTACAAATTTTGATTTTTTGTAATTGAACTCTAACAATAAAGGCAGTTTTGATTGAATAAACGTTTTAAAACTGATCAAAATTGCTTATATCTGTCAATTTACCCAAATGTTTGTTATATTTTTTCTAAATAGTCAATCCTTAAAATTCCTATAAAGCATTCATATTATGAAAAAAAGAAAAGTAAGGGACTGCTAAACACAAAATGTAGGATGATATCTATGGAGGAAGGGAGGCATGGAGGATGGTGTTTGTGGGACCCCAAAGGTACTGGTGACATTTCTTTTTTCCTTACTTATGAATTTGTATATATGCTATAAATATTATTCTGTGTTAATTTAATATTTGAAAAAGTAATTTAAAGGAGAAATAGATAAGGCATTACCTGGAGACTCAAGTAAGAGTAATAAGATAATTACTTTTTAAATATTAGGGTGATGGAATTAAGCAATTGACTCTTTCCCAAGGTACCTTCAGTTTTCTGCTCAGATCTATTCAATAACTAAAGTGTCAAGTACTATAGAGAAAAGGGAAACATAAAGTAGAAAAGATACAAGTAGAGGCTAAGGAATCCCAGTGGCTCCTTGCCTGAGTGTGGTGGGCTGTACAGACAGGAATAAAAATGACTGACAGACTTCAGTAGGGGTCATGCTTTGCTTGGCTCTTCCCAGAGTTCGGATCAAAGCAGAGTAATTTAGCCACACGGTATCAACTAGTTGTCTCCCTTTTCAAAATTATTATCATGGTGTCATTTTCTTTCAAAATGATAGATCAGTGTTTATTTATCGATCAAGACTAGCACAAGACTGGGAATGGTGGAGCGTGGAGAGAAGACAGTTCTGTAGAGTGCTCTGCAGAGGCAGCAGAGAGGACGACTTCCTCAGGAATTCACCTCAGTCTCTATTACGTGTTTGTTTCCATTCTTCCGGCTCAGTCTTTCTTTTTCTTCTAAAAACTGCATTTGCTCTGAATAGGTGAAAAAACTGACTCTTGGCTTTATTATGAAGTAGATCCTAATTCAGGCTGAATTAAAAGTAAACAGCACACTGGGTAAAACAATCATGATTTTAGGTCTCCTCAGCCTGAAAGGGAGTTGAATCAGTAGCCTAAAGGTGAAAGCCTCTAAATCTCTTTATTACCCAACCCCCTATAATCCCTTTGTCTTAACCAAGTATACACAAGAATGGTGGCAGACGTCTCCAGCTCACATATCAAGAAATCTCTACCTCAGATAAGAATTGAGGTCTTTGGGTTTACTCTCTGCACAAAATATTTAAAACCTAAAGAGACCATTTTAGATGTTGTTTATTTTGATGACCAGGTAGATTCCTTTGTTTTGTAAAGACCACATGTCTTTTGTTTTCTTAGGGAATTTTCTAGCACCCTATCATTATTTGCCACCAAACTTCATAGTCTTCGTTTAGAGCATCTAAAAATAAATGTAGTTGTTTAACATTTTCTCTTGAGCTTAATTTGGCAATTATCAAATCACATTTGTCAATACAATGACTGAATCAGACATGACCTAGACGTCAACATTTATAAAGCTTCTCTAGCCTTTCCTATTATTTCAAGTTATAGTAGCTACAAGCAAATTCTTGATAAGATCAATAAGAAACAAAAATGTACTCTCCTCTGTCATTTCAAAGTCATCCATTAAAACAACTCAAATATAAAATTCAACTGCATTGGAATACAAATAGCACAGCATAATGAGGCTTATGTTTAGAAATGCAAAGAGCATTTTGCAAAGTATTTCAGGAAGAATTAATCTAATTCTAACTATTAATGTTCTTCCATCATTTGATTTTCATTCTCGGATATGTGGATACCATAAAAACTTATTAAGGCTTATAATTCTTTCTTCCTCCTCCCTCCCTCCCTCCCTCCTTCCCTTCCTTCTTTCCTTTCCTCCTTCCTTCCTTCTCCTTTCCTTTCTTCCTTCCCTTCATTCTTTTTTTCTGCCTTACTTTCTTCCTCTTTCTAGTACTGATATCCCCTTCTATGTAATAAAACCCTTCAGATAACCAGGATTTTTTTTTTTTTCTTTCAGACATTACCAAGCTCATGTGAACATGTGCATACTGGAATGATATAGAGGGCCCATGCAGAATAACCCTTGAAATAATAATAGTTTAGGTGAACTCATGTTTAACTAGGTTCTTGGTAAATATGCAGTATATTATTAATGACTGACTATTTACTCAGAAACCATGTTTGCTTTTGGCAAATTAATTTTATGATGTGATTTGGAATAATATGTAGTTGTCTGCAGTTATTAAAAAGGCATTGCAATATTGTATCATGTGTGAGGCTTAATGGCCACTGCTAAGGCTACACACAAATATTTAAGACAGTTAATAGCATTCATTTTGCTTTTTATATTCCTTAAGCTTCCAAACACTAGAAAATACCAAGGAAAGCTTGAAAATTGTTACATATGGCTGGAACCCAAAGTTATTTTTGCCATCATTGTAAGGAATAGTGTGTACCTTATATACCTTGATATGCTATGTACAGAAAGTGACATCTACTGGAGAAAGTAGAACTGAATATTTACTTTCCAAACTATTTTTCTGCTAAACTTTCAGGGAAGTTGTACTATCCTCAAGTTTATTCAACAGTCTAAAACGAACCAACAAAAGAGCTTTATTTAGCTGAATGTGGTGTGAAGCCCGGTTTGTTTTGGTTATCATTCCTTTCAAAGGTTCCCTCTGGAAAAGAGTGGTTATGGGACCTGCAGAAATTATTTCCTAAGAAATACTACTGAAGACTTCCGGGAAACACGAGTGTAACATATCCCCTTAAGAGTGAAACTGAGGTTCTATATAACCATGAACCACCGAGTGTCGGGTGTGAACAGGACTCCATTGTAACCAGTAGTCTGAAAACGGGTTTGGAAGATGTGTAACTTCTTTAAATGATATGGAAATAGGAGTTGTAAAACAACATATAAGATCAGAATATGCAGTTTCTCTCTGATCGAGAGGCATTTCTACACTACTTTGCAGACTAATTATTTTTATTTATTCACATTCAAAAGAGGTGCGCATAACTCCATGATCAAATGGAATCCCTGTCCTTGCGATGTCAGGGGATACGACCTCGTTGTTGTTCACTTGTTGTCAAAGCTGAGAAATGAACCAGAGCCCTGAAAGAAAGAAATGACATCAGCCTCATTCTTGTGGCAATAATTCCCATTCTTTGAGCAGTCACTTTCACTTCAAGATGTCAAATAGCCTTTCTTATCTTAGTGGGAGCCCCTCTGAGAGCCATTTTCAGAACTGAGAAAGTGAGACACGGTTATATTGGGCAAGTTTATGAGTATAAAGATGCATGGCAGAACAGAAGTCCTGTCTCTATATTACCGAGGCTGCTTCCATATTTAGACTGTGCAATATAGCTACTAGTATTTTATAGTCAGGTTTACAACTTCTAATTGTTACTGTTATTCTTTAAAATGTTGATTTCATTTTATTTCATTTTTTTGTAACAATGCTCTTGCACTCCCTCTGCTGGTCCTGCTAATTAACAAAACCAGTGCTGAAGTGGGCTTGATGTCTTTTTTAAACAGTAAAACCAGTTACCCTATCCTATTAAAATTTGTATTATTTGGCAAAAGGCACAACAATTAAGGTGTGTCTTTTTTGCATCTCTGTGTTCACTCACTAGAGGGGTAAATGAATGGTAGTCTGGCTTTGCTGGTAGGACTCTGAGCTCTGACTAGATGTATAGCTGTCCAATGGATCAGCCTCCCACACCCTAGAGTTCCATTATGGAGTTACGAAGAGAATGACAGCACTTGACAAATACCAGGTCTAATCATAGAATAGAGAAGTGACTTTTGGAAAGCACATTACTGAGCAATTAAAACCCATTGACAGCGAGTCCATTCAAACTCATAGTGACCGTATAGGACAGAGTAGAACTTCCCCATAAGGTTTCCAAGGAGCAGCTGCTGGATGAGAACTGTCGACCTTTTGGTTAGCTCTTAACCATTGTTCCACCAAGGCTCCACCAAGCAATTACCCAAAACCCATTGCCGTTGAGTCTATTCCAACTGATAGTTACTCTGTAGGACAGAGTAGAACGGCCCAGTAGGGTTTCCAAGGAGTGGCTGGTGGATTTGAACGCTGACCTTTTGGTTAGCAGCAGTAGCTTGCCGTAGCTCTTAACTACTGCACCATCAGGGATCCATTACTGAGCAGGAGGACTCATTTAATAAATTTTCCCTTATGGAATACTTTGAACTCTAGTGGTCTGAAGAGGCTAACACGCCTCTCACATCAGTGCTACTCACTTACCAGGGGGTAACTTCAAGGCCACAGTTAATCCAAAATTCCTTCTCCTCATGACCTCTTACTCTTGAGCCACTTTTACAGGTTCACGCTAGTGAGACCACTAGCTTGCGTTTCCCCTGGTGCATTTCACATGCTTCGTTTCAAATGAGTCCCTTGGGTGCAGTGCTCACGAGGCCAAATGACTTTGTGCTGTATGTTAGCATCTTCCTTTGGCTTTCATGCTTTTTGGGAATTTTGCTGTTTTTATTTATAGAATTTTGACTTCTCGGTTTAGTTTAAATGTTGAGACTGATGTAATATAGTTTCCTCTGAAATTGTTGAGTAGTAACCACATTTTAAACGACTCCAATACACAAAATTTGGTTTTAGAATATTATTGAATTTGGAAAAAAAACTCACAGTAGATACATATTTGTAAACTGGTGTTTTAACTTGGGTTGTGCACTAAAAAACATTAAAAATATAACCGTAAGGGAGGAAAAGGTTCTTTGATGCTAAAATGTAATTAGACTTTTTAGGTTGCTAATTTAAATTTGACTTGAATTTTTGGCATGAAAATGCAGATGAAACGCTAAGCAATTTTATTTAAAAAGTCAAAGAAACTGGAATAGATAAAAAAGGAAGAGATAGAAATGTAAAAATGTTACTGTGCATTTGTGATGGCTAACATTGCTATGTCATTGATCTGCTGAATATATTGTAAATCATGGTCAAAATCATTATGACTTCCAGCATGTTTATTAAATGTATTTTCTATTCAAGGCTCTGCTGAGAGCCACACAAGATACAAAGATGAATAAAGCATGACCTATGACTTAAAGAAACTTGTAATTGTATTGTAGAGCTAATACATAGACAAGTGGAAAGATAACCATAATTCATGGAAGACTATAGTAAGTACTAAGTTTGTGTACACACAGAGTTGCTATGGAAATTCCAAGAAAAAAGAAGAGTCCCTGTGCTAGAAGACTTGATGGGGAAAATGAAATTTGTTCAAGCCCTTTGTTAGGATTTTGATAGAAAACTTGAAAATTAGAAAATATGCAAAATAAAATAAAATGTTCCAACACTGAGGAATAATTAATGTTGCCTTTCAATATTTTGTGAAATATGTTTGGGAGGAAGCTTTTCATCTCAAGAACAGATATAAATAAGTTTTTTTAAAAAAAAATTTCCACTTTGCTTTGTCTTTATTACTTGCAGAAAAATAAGTAAGACAAAACACATTTTCAGTCACATAATGTAATATAATGTGGAAAGTATTGCCTATTGTCAAGCCTACTATCAGGACATATTTTTAAGTTTTTTTTTTCTCTCCAACGTAACTGTTAAAAGCCAAAATACTTTTTTCCAAGATGTTAATGATTCCCTGGGTGAGTAAAACTTTTTTAAAAATCTCTGCTACTTTCATTGTATTTGGACATTTTCTTTATTATAAATTGTGTTTTCTTACATGCCTAGAAGAAACAAAGACTATGGTTGGAAATCCAGTTTCCTCCTGGATCTACAACATTTTTGCAATGGGGGTGTAGAAGTCTTTTGTATTTGTGCTGTATGACTTGATTCTTACCTGAACTTTAAAAAATGTTCAGGCCAGAGACATGATAAATTTTTCATCATGGCATAATTTCAAATGGCTGTTGAAAGACCTGAGTATTTTGTAGCATACTCAATGTGGCCTGCCATTGGGTGTCATTTCCTCAGCTGCATCTCAAAAGCAACCTTTGCTTCCACAGTAGAGTTGCAAATCAGAAGTGTGGTGCTCATTTTAATCACTGGCAAGTAGATATTTAAAAAAACTAGAGCCCTACTGCTAGGTGCAGTAGTGAATTTGATTACTTTCCATTCATACCTGCTGTTGTGTGTTGTGGAGTCGACTCTGACTCATAGGTTAGAGAGGTCCTACAGGGTTTCCAAGGATCCCCTGGTGGAATCAAACTGCCTACCCGTGGATTAGCATAGCAGTAGAACTCTTAACCACAGCACCAGGGCTCCCATTCATACCTAAAAAAAAAAAAAAAAAAAAAAAAACGCAGCTCTTTAATCTGATTGTGTACTCCATAAACAAGTCATTACCACATGCACCTTTCTCCTGTCTTTTCCTCGGGCCTTATCCACACCAGTGCCGGAGCAGATTTCATTAATACCTATCTGCAGCTGGCATTTCCCCACGAACTCTGAGAGTTTATATTCTGAGATAAAACAACACTCTCGGAGGAATAAAAGTAGTACAAGTGGAAGGAAAGTACAGTCTCTGTTGCATTTTTCCTGCTAAGATTACTAAATGCATCCAAACCATTGATGAGTAAACCTTTACTAAGTGCTCACTGTGTTTGGCACCGCACCTCAGAGATACGGAATTCTACGAGAAGTTTCTTTCTTCAAAGAATCTATGGACTAGCTGGGAAGGGACTGACAGACAGGAAGCATCAGCAAACATAACGGTACGTACAGTAGCCTCCTCCTCTCCCCCTTCACAGTTTCGCTTTGTGCGGTTTCAGGGTTTCAGTTACCCACGGTCAACTTTGGTTCGAAAACGTTAAATGAGCAGCCTGGTGAAATCTCCCGATCTATCCCGCTCCATCCCGCCCAGGGACCACATTCATATAACTTTTATTACAGCATATTGTTATAATTGTTCTATTTTATTATTAGTTATTATTGTTAATCACTTACTGTACCTAATTTATAAATTAAACTTTATCATAGGTATGTATGTATAGGGCAAAACATAGTATATATTGGTTTTCTTTGGTGCTATCCATGGTTTCAGGTATCCATGGGGGTCTTGGAAGGTATCCCCCATGGATAAAGGGAGACTACTGTATAATTACATATTAAATAGTAAGGTACAGACTCTTCATGTCAGAGACAGGCACAGCCCAATATGACAGCCACTAAACACATGTATTTGTTGAGCACTTGAAATGTGGCTAGTGTGAATTGAAAGTGCTGGAAATATAAAATATACACTGAATTTTGAAGACTTAGTATTAAAAAAAGGGAATGTAAAATATTTCAGTAATTTTCAAACATTGACTACATGTTGAAAGGGCAATATTTTAGATATATTGGGTTAAATAAAAATGTTATTACAATTAATTTCCCTTGGTTTTAATTAAAAAATTTTTTTAACCTGGCAAAATAAAATGTGGCCCACACCATATTCTATTGGACAATGCTGCTATAGTCTTTCAAAAGGATGGGCTTGGCAATACGTGCTGAAAATATGAGAGGTTAAAATGAACAGGTGAGATCACAGCTGAGTCTGGAAGGACACATAGGCTTCGAATTAGAAAATGAGAGAAGGGTGAGTATGTTCTTTAGTTGGGAGAATAAGGTAGATGAATAGGTGTAGAACGGTAGGTGTTGAAAACCGAAGGTTTATTTTAGACATTTTATTTGGCGCTCTTATAAGGATGACAAATTCTGAGCACTTCATCTAGTAACAAACATAGCCACCAGTTATTGAGGACTTAGAATATAAAGGTTACATTATATAAATAACTTTCATTTAAATTCCACAATGGTCATATAAGACAAGTTTTATTATATCCATTTTACAGGTGGCAACACTGAGTCTCTGTGAGTTAATGAATGTTACACAGCTAGAAAGGGACTGAAACCTTGCTGTGTCTGACCCCAAACTTGTGCTCTTAACCACTATACTGGAGACAGATTTACCATGAAGTTAATGAAACTTTAAACTTCCCAGCCCCATACATAGATGGGGTCCACTTTTTCTGTGACACGGGGCTCAAGCAATGTGTTTTCATGATCATGTGCTTCTATAAAATTTGCCAGATTAAGCCATTTTAGCTATGATCAGTTAGAACTGCTCTGTTTCTACTCTGAACCTCCCTACCCCCTACCCCCCAGTCACGTCTCTTCTCATACCATCATTGGGATCTGATTAGGGGAAGTTCAGTTGGCTGTACACTTTGTTTGGGTTTACTGTGTTTCACAGTTGCCTTACGTATAGTTAAGTATTTTCTAGCCACACCATGATTCTTAGGTACTTAGTGCTGCTGTAGCAAAAAATACCATAAGTAGCTGATTTAAAGAACAGAAATTTATTTTCTCACAGTTCTGGAGGCTAGAAGTCTGAATTCAAGGTGTTGGCTCTAGGGGAAGGTCTTTCTTTGTCGCTTTCAGCAATCCTCGGAATTCCTGGGTTTGTAGATTCATCTGCCTCATCTTCACATAGTGTTTTCCTCCTGTGTGTGTGGTTCTCTGTGGCTATATTCTCCTTCATAAGACACCACACAGAAGGGATTATGTTTAGGACCCACCCTACTCCAATATGACCATATTAAAAAAAAAAAAAAAAACCTATTTCCACATAGGAGCACATTCACAGGTATAGGGGTTAAGACTTCAACATATATTTTTGGGGGGACACAATTTATTCCATAACAAGTGGTTACCAGGAGTACTCTGACATCTGCTCCAACAGTTCACCTGGGGTTTTGACCAAAGGTGCAGGGCCAGGGGTTGTCCTTTGGTGCCCCTGCAGTATAAACTTGTCCTTTGGCACCAGAAAGAGGTAGGTCATAAAAGAAAAAAAAAAAAAAAAAAAGACTTTAAATGTAAAGAACTACAAGTTTGTGGAAAATCCTTCCAAATCCCAGATATGTACAATTATAGGCAAAGAATTTGATTCTCATTGAAACCTAGTCAAATGGAATAGACCTGATTAAGCAGCTTAAACAATTACAAATTCAAGGTACATTAATTTTCTGTTTTGATGTGAATTATGCAAAACAGGATTTAAAAGATCTATAAACCTGTAACAAGAATACAAACAATGTGCGTGACTACGTGAAGTCACATGGTTGTTCAGCCGATGTATGGGAGCCTGTCTTAGTTCTTCTGACTTGCCTTGCTGTGATGGGGGCTGGTGTTTCCAGATGATGCAACACATCAAAATCACCATGGTAGAGCAAAAAAGACCAAGGCTTTTATAAACTGTTATTAATAAAAAACAATTTTTGGTCAACCATGTTGTGTGAAAGTCTTAGTTGTCTTTCTTTTCTCTCCATTACAAAATCATTGTCAATGAAACAGTATGAAACTAAAACGTAGAATATCCCTGAGACTGTGGACTCTGGACACTCTGCTAGCTCAGAACTGAAACCACTCCAGAAGCCCACTTTTCAGACAAAGGTTAGACACGCCTATAAGACGAACAATAACACGAGTGAGAAATATTCTTCTTAGTTCAATCAAGTATACGAGACCAAATGGGCAGCTCCTGCTCAAAACCAAGATGAGAAGGCAGGAAAGGGCAGGAAAACTGGACAAATGGACACAGGGAACCCGGGGTGGAAAGGGGGAGAGTGCTGTCACGTTGTGGGGGTTGCAACCAATGTTACAAAACAATATGTGTATAAATTTTTGAATGAGAAACTAACTTAAGCAGTAAACTTTCACCAAAAAGCACAATTAAAAAAAAAAAGTTGTAGAAAAAAACTAGATGGGGTGTCAGGTAGTTAATAGGAATATGGTGTTATTTGCTTCTGGCTTTTATGATGTTTGTGATATCTGTCAGCCTTTGATTTGTATATAAGGAGCCCTGATGCCACAGTGGTTAAGCGTTTGGCTGCTAAATGATTGACGATTCAAATCACCAGAGGCTTCGCAGGAGAAAGATGTGGCAATCTGCTTCTGTGAAGATTATCCCCATAGCCTTGGAAACCCTATGGGGCAGTTCTACTCAGCCCTATAGGGCCACTATGAGTCGGAACCAACCCAATGGGTTCTTTTGGGGGGATCGGTGTAATTTGTTGTGATTTATTTTCTTATCCTAAAGTAATATTCACTTTTAGAATGTTGTTGGTATTGGCATTTTTTTCTTAAAGACAGTCTCCTAAATCGTACATGCTTCAGGCATTGTAATGCTGGATCTATCCGTGAACTCTGTAGCTTCACAGCCATTATCCTGGATTCTGGGGAAACGTTTTAAGTATTTAAAGGCCACAAAACCCTAAATAAGGCCTACAGGAAAGTCTGTTCATTATGTGACTGATTCTTGAAATTTCCCTCTGCAAAATGGTAAATGATACAATGAACTTTTTATTTTGCAACTAGAGAAAGTCAAGCCCAGGCAGATGCTACGGTCTGTATTCCAAATTTCACACCTAAGGCTGATGGTCAGGTGCGTTGCTATCACCGAGAGATTAGACCGCCTCCTACAATGTAATGAGGCAGCAACAAGATAGCAGCTAAGAGGAAAGCGAGGGAATGTTTAGTTTCCCTTCTTCACTGAGTGAAGGAGTGCTGGAAGAAGTGACAAAGGAAATAAATGAACATTTATTGAGAGTCTTACTCTGCGTCAGGCCCGGGGTTAGTCACTCTCACGTGATTATCTTAGTTAATGAATCTTCAAATGTCTGTAGTCTATAAAAAATTCCTATGATGCATTGCATTCTTAATGTTTGATTTTATGACTCCTTCGGACTTGTCTGGGTTGCTTGTGGTCCGACAGGGAATGACAGTAAAGGAGAGCTCTGGAGTCAACTCAGAAAGTTCAGGTTCACCCATCACATTGAATGACACTGTAGATGTTTTCCTTGTGAGCACAAATACTTCCTAGTCAGAGGAAACATTGCCTACCAAGCCCAAGACCTGTACTGCAGTGTAAGATACACAATCCAGGTTTGCAAAAAGCAGTTCTTTTGTACTCATTTAAGATAGATTAGAAATACGCATCTTGATAATCATAGTGGTGAGAAGCAGTAGTTTTGATCCATGTTTCTTTAAAAAAATTAAAAAAAAATTTCCAAATTTAACCTCAAGCACTGGGTGCTACGTAATGATTTTTTAAAATGCAGACCAGATTTCTTATTTCTTAGAAATGCAGGCCTTCTTGGGGTGGGGTGGGGGGTGTCTGTGATAATATTTATATCCTGGATCAGTCCTATTTTCTCTGTGACATTTGCAATCAGAAGCCAACTGGATAATACAGGTTTGTCTATCTGCTTTGTGTCATGTTGAGTAAGAAGGGGCTCCCAACAAATACTCTGAGAAGATGTATATATAACCCTACAAGTGTATCTCCTATGTGTCCTTATTCTGCATTATACGCAGTAGATATGAATTTTATCTCTCCCCAGCCCCTGCTCCCCTTCCCCTAGGCCATGCTCCATGCCACTGCTTACTAATTGGGCTTTCTTTGGAACTCATCTTGAAATTTCCTTTTCCATATTGTGGCAAGTTGTTTTCAAATGCTGTTTTATGACCTCATTATAGCATTCTTTTTCTTTTTAAAAATTAGCTTCAAGTATCATCAAAACCTCCTATGTCATACTTTGAAAGAGTAGAGGGAGTTTTATTTAAACAACCCTCACATGTAAACCATTCTGAATGGTTGAGCTTGCTAACAGGTGAGAAGAGATGACATATGAGGAGTTTGCGATCCGCGGATACTGGGATCTGGTCATTTTTGTTCCTTTGGAAGCTTTTGTTGCCTTCAATGTGGGGAGCCTACCATATGTGGGGGGAAGGAAGATATAACACAGGCAGGAAAATGATGTCCCTGCTCCAACTTGGGGTACCATCCTCAAAGCATTATCTCAGTGTCTGAGGCAGAATTAGCATCTTCTGACTTTAAGAGTGCACTGAGTGCCCTCAAAGACATTTCTGTAGCAATTAGGCATACCAAAATATTTGCCTCCAAATAAAAGTCACATTTTTTCCACAGCAGAGCATATTTCTCACATTGCAATGGAATTTGAAGAGGAAAAGGAATGTTTAATAATGTATTTTATAAGTAAGTTTCTCTAAGATGTTCCTTTTGCTAATTTACTTACACAAATTTATAATTGGTTTATCAATTTCTAGCTCTCTGGATGGACAATTCTAATCCAGATATTCAAATCACTTGATATTCAGAGACATTACCCAGGAATAATTATCAATGAAACTTGAGGAACCAAGAATTTGAGCTCCACTTGATCAATCTAAATTGTCTGAGAGCACCGTTTCAGTGTAGTGAGCTGAGACCATCAAAAATACTGTCACTACTGCACTGTATTCAGCTTATTAAAATTAAAGTCACTTGCTACCAAGAAAAATTCTGAGAGACGAAATGACAGTATATTTTGTTCACTGACATCAGAAAAAGAATTGACATTCAAGAGGACTATAGACATTTACTGAATTAAATATTAGCATCTAATTTTTCATAAAAATTTCAAAGGCTACATTTTCAACCCAACACTTTTTGGAACTGTAAACACTGGGAAATAATTATTTATTATAAATTTACATAAGTAAGTAATATAAAAGTGTGAATTTTTCATTACTTACATTTTGTACCCAAATGACTTCTCTAAACAACTGGTAGCTAGAAATGGCTATACCTTGTTCCACAAGCACTCATTATATAGATTATTCACTGAAATTAAAGCTTTCTGCCCTCTAGTGCTTGACTGCCCTTCTACATACCCCCTTCTGCATGCTTCAGAGTAGCCCATTGCTACCCTGGCTTAAAGTCATGGATTTCTCCTTGTTCTTTGTAGTATTATACTTTACTGTGCAATTGTAGTATTTAATAAATTTTTTCAAGGCATAAAAGGAAAAAGTCTAAAAAAATCCTTGTTGGTATAACATGATCAGATTATGAAGAGCAAAAGTTGCAGACTAACTAGATAATTTGTAAGTTTAATGCCGGTTTTAGCTCCTGTTCAGTTTTCATGATTGCTTCTCCACCCTGGGCAGGAACCAAGGTCACCCTGGCCAAAAAACCAAAAAAACCAAACCCATTGCCAACTCATAACGACCCTATAGGACAGAGTCGAACTGCCCCGTAGGGTTCCCAAGGAGTGGCTGGTGGATTCGAACTGCTGACCTTTTGGTTAGCAGCTGAGCTCTTAACCACTGCACCACCAGGGCTCTCCTGCTGGCACAGTAACAAGTATATGGCTGTATGTACAGGGAAGGAAGAAATGGTTTGTTGGCATGTATCTTCATGGCATACTGCTAAAGTTTCATTTTCATTTCTTATCAAAATTGCCAAATAATCAGATCAAATTTTCTTAACTCTGATTTGACTGTATTTGGGGGAGATGTCTAATAGTTATTGACCACCTTTTATGAACTGCGTGTATTGGAAAATTAAAAAAAACGACAAAAAAGAAACAAATACCAGCTGCTTTCAAGTTTAATCTAGCATCTGCCATTTATTTGTGATTGATGCTACCAGAGTTGAAACCAGATTCCTCTCCTTTGGCACCAGTTTACAGCTCTTCCTTGTCTCTTTTAAAGTCGAGGAATTTAAGTGCAATTGGTTTGTTTGGACTTTTGAAAGAGTTGATCTTATCAACCTTTGGGATCGTTTGTTTCTAAACTCCAGGCATCAGATAAAGATGGAACCACTGATCAGGTGATTAGAAGTCATAGGTGGGGGCACCCAGGCAACAACATGCTTTATCAAACTGGTGAGCATACAATAACCATAGTTTGGGACCACAACTTACAGTTCGTTTGAAACTGGTAGACTTCTGAAGAATTGGGTTTTATCTAAAAACATTTCCCCTAAGATTTGTTTGTTGTTAATGCTCAGAAAACCCAACCACTGTACTCAATTCTTTTTCTACTTTACTGTTCTTTTAGAAGAATTTTACTTGTTATTATTAAGATAGGAACTACTTTCCCATGAGCAAGTTATTATAGATTTATCTAAATTAAATCTCATTCCATTTTTAATTTTTCCACCTTAGATCTTCCATTGTGTTTGCAGTTCTTTCTATTTTGGTATGCTCACAGCTATTTACTTTTACCATCAGGGCATTAATTTGGACATTTCATTTAGCACTGGTCCCAATACTGTTCCTACAGAATCCCACTGTCCCCAGTGTAGTGTTGCATCACTAATAGTTGCTTGTTATTTATAGTCCATCAGTCAAGTTGAGAATAATCCTAATGTGACAGAATCATACCCATGTCTCTATTCATTTTTATTTTTTTCTAACGGAAATCCTGGGAGCTTGGGGCAACTGCTTATAGCAGACTTTATTAAATAGTCTACTTGGTATGTTTTTGAAAGAAGATGGTATATTTGTGCCATTTTTTATTTTGCTTACTTAATGTAAAACTATGCTGTTGAAATGGAGTCCTCCGTATAAGAAAGCATCATCTGGTGCAAAGAAGAGGGGAGGATTTGGGCATCCTATTTTGGAGAACCTGGTATCATCTTTACTACCTTAGGGGAATTACTTAAACTTTTTCTTGCCTTAGTTACCTGTAGACCACAATCCCTCCCACACAACTTTGTAGAAACTGGGGATGACATAGCAACCCAACTACATTCCATGGTGAGAATACCATGAAATAACAGATGTAAAAGAGCTTAGAAAGTCAAAACTATTTACATGCAATTCTTTTGCATGAAGATGACATTTCTAATCCACCCCTTGAATCATTATAGGGGCACTGATGTCTTTATAGGATTCCTGGTGGTGCAGTGACTAAAGAGCTTGGCTGCTAACCAAAAGGTCAGCGGTTCAAACCCACCAGCTGCTCTGCGGGAGAAGGATATTGCAGTCTGCTTCTGTAAAGATTTACAGCTTTGGAAACCCTATAGGGCAGTTCTACTCTGTCCTATAGGGTCTCTATGAGTCAGAATTGACTCAACAGCAATGAGTTTTGGTTTTGGGGATGATGTCTTTATGGAGTCCTTGGGTAGTGCAAATGGTTAGCGTGCTCAGCTGGTAAACGACACATGGACAGTCATATGGGCAGTCACTTCCACTAAGTGTAGATCCCTCATGTCAGGGCTATAGGCAGCTAAGATGATCAATGGTTCCTTTCTGTGATTCTTTCCCTTCCTATTTTCCTGAAAGCCAGCGCAGCTCTCCTTAGCTTTGCCCTCCAAAATCTTCCAATGGTTTTGCAAGTCTCTATTTTTTTTTGTATTAAATTCCATCTTGTTTCAAAAAAAAAAAGAGAGCGAGAGAGAGAAAGAAGTCTTAGGTGTTCACCTACGCTTTGTAGAAACTTGTTCCCTTACCTACTCTCATGTCCCATAGTGCCTTTCATCTTCGCTCCTTGTCTGTCTTATCTTCTACGATATTCCAACAAATGAAGGCTTTCTCTGTCTTGAAAAAATGTTGGCTTGACCCTCCTATTCATGATATATAAAATTTTTACTATCTGATCTAGAATCCCTGTTACTCATTCTTTCCTACAATTCATTTTCTAGTTTCTAGTCTTTACTATTCTTATGAAGTAGCTCTTGAACAAATTCTCTATAGTCTGTGTGGCTGGAATGTGGGGAGGTGAATGTGGTGGAATTGAGCTTTTGAAAAGCTACTCTTTAGGATTGGCTCTGACAGTACCGAGGGGTGGATTTTAGTATACCTAGCTGGAGCAACGTAGTCGTCATACAAGATAGTCAGATAGCTTGTAGCTGCTCAAAATGAACCCAGAATGCCACAAAACCTCTGGAGCCCGGAATTCCTCAAAGAAGGTCTAGTTTGTAGAGCCACACACTCATATATAGAAAATGGTTAAGACCCTGAGTTGAGTTATAAAATTCTTCATCCAATAGCCAGTAATTCAAAAGTTCTGATGTCAGTTGGAGCAGCAACGAATGCACCGTTTTCCCTCTAAGGTCGAAGATCTAGGTCACAGTGGAGAATGGGACATTCATGTCTCCAGGAGAAAGGTCCAGGAAATTAAGTGACCTCTAGGCTATGTGAATTCACACTGCCGCTCTTTCTATTCTCAGTGTGATAGAATACCTCCCCTATCCCCCACTTACTGGAATGAGAAAAATACCAAGTCAAGTCTTTAAATTACTCAACAACATGGAAACTATTCACTATACAGTCTTCCTGATAAACATGCAGTTTCTCTTGAGATTTACAAGAAAGTGAGGAAGGGGCGAAGGAAAGGCAAATTCTTATGAAAAGAATGAAATAAATTTCTTTTGAATTATTAGACATAAAGCTTACAAAAAGAGTAGTAAGGATAGTTAAAGAAACAGGAAATGTTGCACATTATGAGAAATGGCCAGAAAAGACAGAGAAATAAAGTAGCTTGATGAAAATTTTTAGCTTTTGGAAGACTAGAGTGAAATCTGCCAACTAATCGGAGAATAGGAGGTCACACTGTGAAATTAATAGCCGGTAGATTTAGAACTAATAAAACAGAAATGCTTTTGCACAGAGTTTGAGCAGCCTGTGGCACTCACAACTGCAGGAGGTCAAGGACTGAAATGCTGCCGAGCTAGAATGAAAGAAGAGCCGGGTACCATCATCGTTTGCCGTTAGTTGGATGATGATTCTGATTCGGGTGACTTCATCTTTGGCTTTAGAATTTAATTATGATTGCATTTTGTGGAAAGCTAATCAAGATGTAAGACAAACAGCAAGAGAGGAAGTAGATAAGGGCCTCTCTCTGTGAGCCTACACCCCATATTGAACTCCAGAAAAGTATTGGATGGTATTGACAAGTACCTACTTTCCAAATCTTGCAGATACGAGGCTAATCTGAACATTGAAAAATTTGCCCGTTCAAGCTTTCCATCCTCAGGCAGGACAATGTGAAATATTTCTTGAAATACTAGGGTTTCTTTCCATTTATAAAAGCTATTCATAGAAAGAGATTTTTACTCTTTATCTCCCTCTCCCAAATCCAAGATTCAGTAAACCATTGTTTCCTACTGATATATTAATCTCAACTGGGACCCCACAAGCAATATCTTTGGCAAGTATAGGATTTGATGATGATGATGATATTGGTCCAAGGAATCTTGCTATTTTCCATAGCACAGAAGTAGCAGCAGCTCAGGTGGACAAAAGATGCTGCACTTCAGATCGTCAGTACGTCAAGCACTGCATTAGCCAAGCCTCAAGCCAAGCCTAAAAATGAGTGGCCTCCCAAAACGAATCTTGAGTGTGACTTTGAGTTTTATTGCTGGCTATAATCAATGCCTAGACATTGATTAATGTCATTCGTTTTAGGCAGAAGGGAAGCACAGAAAGATCTCTGGGTCCCCCTCCTCACTTCTCCACCCACGGCTTATTATTGTCAGGTTGAGTTAATGTTCAACTAAGATTCACTTGGTGAGAATAGGAGGTAAAAAAGATAGGAGCATTTAATTCTTCATTAATCTCCTTCTTGCCATAATTAGCCAAGGTGTAAATATTAACACCTCTGTTTTTAGACACGAGTCGAAGCTACCATTCATAAACTCGCTGCCACATAGGGCACATACTGCAAAAACCATGACACCTGACCATTTCATCCACCATCTTAATTTGTTCATATTTTGGCTGCTAAGCATTCTGTTTTTCTGCTACTATAATAATGAATGATTGAGCTCCATTAGGTTGGATTATTTTTCATTACCTTTAGAATTGTTAAGTTGAAATAGAACAATTTATTTTTTGTTATTCTGTTTTTTTTTTTCTTTTTAAATGGAGTTGGTTTTTCTCCCCCTTACATAAACATTTTCTTTATTTCAGTATTTTCATTGAAATCATGGTTCTAATTGACAGCTTTATAATACTGGTGGGTACAGTTGAGGTCTTTTTCTCTTTTCAAACACTCTTCTCCATCCAGAGCAATGGCTGTTTTCCTTTTGTTTCTTTGCTGTCTGAGAAGAGGCAGAAGATCAGAGAGAGTCCCTGGTGGTGGTAGGATATTACATGCCATTGTAACTAGTAGTTTACATAGACTGTGCAACTAAGTCCTCTGTGAAAACAATTGAAAGTGACTTTTCCTTTTCCTGTGCAAATCCAATGTTTTCAAGAATCCGGAGGAAAGCCTTATGGTTTTCAAAACCTGAACTATTTGTATCCGCTTTTTAATTGTTGATGTGCTGATGTCAAACCACCACGCTGGATATTTTTAGTACCTATCCCCGTGACTGATGGTGTGTGTAGAAATCAGAAGTCAGGGTATCACTCCTGGCAGAACTGGAGTGAATTAGAAATTCCGTTTTCAAGACATTTTAAAATATTCACTTTTCAACCTCTTTTTAAAGCCATCTCTTACTGTGTTTTGCGATGGTGGGGATTTAATGCATGGTGCCTACACATGTGTACATAATATTCTCTACCTTTTGTCTTTAATATTCCTTGGTTTTTAATTATTAAAGATAAGTATTTGAATTATAAATATTCTAGTTATACAGGAATAGGCAAAGCAGGCATATACCCTCAGGCAAAAGTCTTCCATTATCCATAATCCTTCTGCCTCCTGCCTCCATTTCTCTGCTTCCTATCTTTATGTTGCCTCAAAAAACACACAGAGGCATTCTTTTAAACCAAGCCTCTCCTCCCCACTTAAACCATAGAAATCCCTTCTCAATATGTATAGGGGCCTCTTCCTTGAAGTGGGATGTCATACTTGTCCTAAATATAATAAAGTGCTATCTTCAAGGCATTCCTGCATCCAAAACACTCCCCAGAAACCTGCCGAGCCCTTCTATCTAACCAGCCCGAATGTCACAAATCATAGCCCAGAAGCTGCTTTATAATGAATCATTAACATTGTCAGGAATGACTTGGCAGAGAAAAAAAGCTTTCCATTAGAGAACTGAGGGAGAATACACAAATGACAGCATTGTCAGTCCCCTCCTATTGTTTTATAAAGCTCAGAACTGATTAGTAAGAGTTTATTACAGAGGGATACGACTGTCTATTGCAGATAGAGCACTTGTCAGATTCAGCATTTTCACCATCTTTTTACTTTATATTTTATGGTTTATTTTCAATACCTCTTGTGTTTAAAGTTTTATAGGCTGAATGAATGTATCACAAAATGGATGAGTAAATGTATGCAGAACAGTCAACCTGATTCTTTGTAAGTGAAAGCCGAGTTTTGTGGCCACTTCTCTGGAATCTCAGCCCTGATTCCTCTGCCCAACAGGGCTGACTGAAAAAGGACAGGATGCTGGACCAAGGATGGGCAAGAATGAGTCTGAATGAGTGTTCTCTCTCTTTGATGGATGGTCTTGCATCACTTTCTAAAGTCGGGGGCAAATAAGGTTTGGAATTATTTGTTTCTTTGTATTTACCTGAGCTTATGTTCACCAACATTGGGAGAGCTAACCAAGAGTTGATTGCCTAACATTCTTTTGCTTCTTTTACCTAGTCTTGACATGTGTAGCGGATACTGTGGTATGCTACCCAAATCCTCACTGGAACAGAGACACTATTTCTCCCAGTGGCCAGAATATTTCTTGCCATTGGCATACTGTTGAGTTCTTCTCTAGGAATTGTTCTTGGGAGTTATCTTGCTCCTTTCTCAGGGGCAGTCTAAATTCAGTGATTAAACCAGGCTTTTATCAGAGATATTTCTGAAGTGCCATCCCAGCTTCACATTTCCTTGTTGTGCAATTGGCTGAGGCCCTATTGTGACTGTATTACAGCTGAACTTCTCCCTCTGCTATGTCCTTTCTCTGTTACTCCCTTATCTGAGAGGACTTGTCATATCTGAGAGCATTCCACAGTAAACCACCTGTATACAAATCTCGGCCTCAGAGTCTCTTTTAGAGAAAACTCAACCTATGGCAGTCGATACTTGGATGGTCTTAAGTATCAAGTTCTAAAATTATACTTTGGTGTTGAATTATCTGCTGGCTGGCTGTTAATTAGAACTCCATTACTAGTGGTAGGTAGACTATTAATACCCCTGGAATGTCGTAGTGCTATAATTGTTAAACCTTTCACTGATACAGAATTGTAATTAGATATCAGGGGAGGAAATGCATTGGAAGGTGTAATATCTCAGGTGTTTGAGAGTTTAGGGGTAAATACCAATTAAAGGACATTAAAGAAGATCATGACAGGCTGAGCGTGATTAATCATGAAATTAAGGTGAAACCTAAAAACCAGAAGGAGCCTTGGTCATGCAGTGGTTAAGCCTCGGCTACTAACCAAAAGGTTGGTGGTTTGAGTCCACCAGACACTCTGTTGAAGAAAGATGTGGCAGTCTGCTTCCATAAAGGTTAAAAACAACAACAAAAAAACCCAAACCCAGTGCCATCAAGTCGATTCTGACTCCATAAAGGTTACAGCCTTGGAAACCCTATGGGGTTGCTGTGAGTCAGAATCAACTCAACAGCAGTGGGTTTGGTTTGCGGTTTATAAAAGCCAGAGGGTCTCCTTGGCAGTGTGTAAAAAGACTTCCGTCTCCTGCAGCTAGAGAGTGAAAAAGCTGGGAATCTAACTCAGGACTTAAAAATAAGTGTAGATTAGCTCCAAAGAAGGTTGAATTTTTAACTCCAAGTTGTTTCTGCCAAGACTTGGACCCCAGTTGACCAGGAGTGAGACCTTGGGTCAATACATTTCAAGATCTTGAATCCTCAGATTTACCCTGAATCCTCTGAGCCTACCGAAGTGGCCTACCACCTCCTATTAAAAGCTAGTACTCCTCCTTTACTTGGAGACAATGCCGAAGCCTCTGATCAGTAAGACAGTATGCACCCCTTCCTGCTTCCCACCTCTCCTCCTCTTTGGCCTGTGGGGTTAGATGTATCATAGTGGGAAAACCAAGTGGGAGCCTCTGAAACTGTCTTTCCTCCCAGACAATATAGAAAATAAAAGAACAGTATATATCAGGGAGAATGGCAAAAATGAATGCTACCCTTAAAAACCTAAAAAACTCGGGGTTGGTGATCCTCATTGTATATTTACTTAATTCAACAACCTGGTGCTTATAAAAACTGGACTGATCCAAGAGAATGACATTGGGCTATGGCAAACCCAACCAAGTAGAAGTAATTGCAGTGCTATATCAGGCTTGGTACCTTTGCTACAGCAGATTTATGTGGCCTCGGGTATAGTTGATTGTCCTTATTCATAGTAGGCAAGTTCTATAAGGACTCTCTGGATAGTGCAAACAGTTAAGAGCTTGACTACTAACTGAAAGCTTGAGTCCACCCAGAGGCACCTTGGAAGAAAGTCCAGGTGATCTGCTTCCGAAAGGTCACAACCTTGAAAACCCTAGAGAGGGCACTTCTTGCTCTGCATATGTGGAGTCACTATGAGCCAGAATCCACTTAATGGCAACTGGTTTAGTTTGGTTTTTTTTGGTATGTATATCGCTGTGGCAAACACTGAATTACTAAGCTATTGTTCATAGGAGAAACTCAGGCTTAGATTCCTTCAAGCCTCTAGTCACAACATTTTTATCAACTGATTAGTATATAGGAGCCCTGGTAGCACAGTGGTTAAAGTGATCAGCTGCTAATGGAAAGATTGGTGGTTGGAAACCACCGGCGACTCCATGGGAGAAAGATGTGGCAGTCTGCTTCCAAAGAAATTTACAGCCTTAGAAACCCTATGGAGTCACTATGAGTCAGAATCGACTCAATGGCAGTAGGTTTGAGTGAGTGGGGATCAGTATATAACCTTGTTTTACGTATGTTTCTGTTTAAAGACATCTTATTTAATATATATTTCTTTATAATAAAACGCTAGGCAAGAAGGGTTTAATATTCTTTTGACCCTGAGTAACACGACAGTAAATTTCTTTGGTTTTTAGTCTCACAACGACGCTTTCCAGTATGCTTTTTCAACTGGTCATCATCTCATGAATCCACAAGTTTAACCATTTTGCCATAGCTTCATCACCTACTACACCCATTCCTCACTTATCGACTACATTTTGCATTTATAACAACAGTAAAAAATCTACTATGTGACTATTAATGACAGATGTCTGGCAATAACAAATGGCAAGGTGTGAGGCAAGAGCGATGCTGGCTGTTAAAGTTAAGGTTGTGTGTCAACTTGGCTGGGCCATGATTTTCAGGGGTTTGGCAGTTATGTAATGATATAATTTGGCAGTCTTGTAATGATGTAATTTAGTTATGTAATAATGTAATTTGGTAGTTATGTAATGATGCAGTCATC
Organism: Elephas maximus indicus; assembly: GCF_024166365.1. Lineage (NCBI taxonomy): Eukaryota > Metazoa > Chordata > Mammalia > Proboscidea > Elephantidae > Elephas > Elephas maximus. The sequence goes on along the minus strand of NC_064828.1, from coordinate 19,175,731 downwards.
CTCCATTTTGTGATCAGATGAGGCCATCCTCCATTTTCACATAATGCCAGTTTTCACATAATGACCTGGTCTTTGAAACCTAACCATGTCAATAAGTGAGGAGTGGATGTATAGATGTTACTTTAACACATTCCAGAGTGACCTCACCTATAAACTGGCATTTTTTTTTCTCTTTTCTGGATATATCATATTGCTCATTCATTAACAGTGAACTCATAGCAGTACTATAACTCATGCCTGAACAAAGCTTATCTAACACGTGTATTTTCTCCATAAGGCACATCACAGACTTTTTGTGCTTGGGAAAACACTAGGCATCACGTTAGTACAATACTTGAGGGCCATTTTAAACAGCAAAATCAGCAACATAAAGCACAAAAATATGAAACACTAAATAGACTGTGAAAAGGACACGTGTTTATAGCATGAAAGCTGAAACAAGACGTAAAACATGGCCTTGTTCTACTTTAGCTGGGAATATGTGTGTCAGGTGATTCAATTTTTTTGTCACGCTGTCCGTGGACAACCATAAAAACACTGAGAGTGTTGATTTTGGGGTTACATACAAATTTTAATGAGTAGTCAAATTCACCAACACAGAATCCATGAATAGTGAGGATCGACATGGTACATGGTACACAGCCACTGATCTGGTGACTGTGTTCTTTTTTTATCTCTATTGGGAAGATAGACTAGAAGCAGTTTGCATTCATGCAGGATAGACAACAATATATTTCTACAGTCTTGCCCCAGGACCTCTTAACTCTTCTGTTCTCTAATAGTCCAAGGGGACCTGGACTGTCTAGACATGCTTGCAGAACATTACATTGGTCCAATTCGACACCAACGAATGATGTGTGCGTATCAGTGACATCATGTTAATCAAACCAGATAAATAAGAATTGGCAAGTATGTTGGAAACCTTGAAAAGACACATGCACTCCAGAGGGAGTGGCAGAATTCATTTCCTTGTGGCTGCTGATCCAACGCTTCAGTTTCTTTCCAGAGGCTGCTCTCAGTCCTAAAGTCTTTCTGTAATTCCTTGCAATACAGGCTTCCTCAACAGGCCGACTGACTTCATGGTAGCTTACTTCTTCAAGGCCAGTGTGGGGCAGTCATTCTGGTGAATCTGCTAGGAAGACAAAGTCATATATATTGTAAAATAATCACAGGAGTGAGATCCTGTCTCCTTTTTTGTATTGTATTTATTATAAGTAAGTAACAGGTCCCACCTACACTGAAGGTGAGGGTGTTACACGAAGACATGAACCAGGAGGAAGGGGTCATTGGGCGTCCACTAGAAGGCCTCAACCAGCACCACTGCCTGAAGGCCTACAAAGTATTTGATCCTCTGACACAGGATACCATATGTGATGGTTAAGGTTGTGTGTCAACTTGACTGGGCCATGATTCTCGGTTTGGTGGATATGATGCAGTTTGGCAGCTATGTAATGATGTAATCACCTTTATAATGAGATCTGATATAATGTAATCACCTCCATGATGAGATCTGCTATGAGCAGCCAATTACTTGAAAGGGAGTTTCCTTGAGTATGTGGCCTACATCCAATATAGGTGGACTTTTTGGCAAGGCTTGTGGGCTTTTGGTCACTCTGAATCCTGGAGCTGGCTCCTGTTCATCTGACCTCTGGTTTTTAGGACTTGAGCTAACAGCTTGCCTGTTGATCTTGGAATGGACACCATCATCCAGTAGGGGCTATATAACATTACCAATGCCCATTTTATGATGTTGTGTGCCCAACAGATAGAATACATGGGTCTGGTAATCAAAAGGTCGAAGTAGGAGTGGGTTTTCTTATCAATACTTCCAGTGACTCACTTGGGGATTTGTGCTTCCTGTCCTCGCAACTGTGCATTCTGCAAGATTAGAGGTCCTAGTTCACAGAAGGGGAGGATACTTCCAGTATGAAATGCAGCAAGAGTTCCATTAAACTTCAAGTTAGCGTTGCCACCTGTCACTTCACACTCCCTGTGACAAGAGTGGCAGGCAAAGAAAGGAATCACTTTCCTCAAAGGGGTAAATGATCCTGATCACCAGGAGGAGGTAGGGCTGCTATTACATAATGAAGACAGAGACAAATACATCTGCATCTCTTTTGGTACACCCCTGTCCAATGTTGGTGGTAAATGGAAAAGTACATCAACCATAATGAGAAAAGTTTGGTGATCAAGGACTCAGACACCCCAGAGATGGGGATCTGGTCTGGATCATCCTCTCCTTTCCTCTCCACTGGTAAATCACTGACCAGTAAAGATAACTGGAGGTGAGGGGAATGTTATGGATTTAATTGTGCCCCTCTAAAATTTGTGTTTTAAGTCCTAACCTCTATGCTTGTTGTTATAATCCTATTTGGGAATGAGTTTCTTTGTTATGTTAATGAGGCGGGGTTAGTGTAGGGTGTGTCTTGGGTCAAAGTTTTTGAGATATAAGAGACTAAACAAGCAAGTGAGGAAGCAGAGATGGGGAAAGAGAGATGCCAAGCCACATGAAGATCACCCAGGAGCAGAAGTTCCAAAGCGACAAGAACCTTCCTCCAGAGCTGAGAGAGAGATCCTTTCCTGAGAGCCAGCACCCTGCATTTGGGCATCTGGCCTCCTAAACAGTGAGAGAATAAATCTGTTTGCTAAAGTCATCCACCTACAGTATTTCTGTTACAGCAGCACTAGATAACTAAGACAGCGAGTTTAAATGAGTACCAGAGAAGGGAAATGAGGTCAATTTCTTTAGGAAAAGAAATTAACCAGAATCCTAGAGGAACTACTCGTAGATATGGTGAACTTATTATTTGAAGCAAGTGACTCCGACTGGTGGAAGAGGTTGACTGTTTTGCAAGTGTGGTGTGTTGCCCAGATCTTCCGTCTTGACCAAGGCAGTCATCCCTCAGCTGCCAGGAGTATTGTCTGCTGATGACTTATAGCGGAGTCCCTCCCTAGGGGTATGTTTTGCTAAAGGGATCCACCTCTCCCCAGGTAATACTCTCTCTCTGGGAGAAGCTCCCATCCAATGACTGGCCAATGCAGAAGTACAAAAGCCTAGCCCCCTTGACTCAATATGGGTACATCTATGAAAGGCAGCTATGAGTCAGAAGTGACTCAAGGGCACCTAACAACAAAACATGAAGGGTCAGTTTAGACTCAGAGCATCTAGTGGGGTTGCCTGAGGCTTCTGTTGCAGCCTAAACACAGTTCAAATCTTGTTCTTCCCAGTCTTGCTTCCTTCAGTCCTGTAAAGGCATAGTATCAGTTGTCTTCAAGTTGATTTCAACTCATGGCAACCTCATGTGTGTCAGAGTAAAACTCTGCTCCATAGGGTTTGCAATGGCTATGATCTTTTGGAAGGGGATCACCAGGGCTTTTTTTTTTTGAGGCATCTCTGGGTGAATTTGAACCTCCAAGCTTTGGGTTAACAGCTGAACATGTTAATCATTTGCTCCACCCAGGAACTCCACTGGAGAACAATCCCCGACAAATCACCTGCATGCAAAATCTCTATCTCAGGTCTGGTTCTGAGGAACCTGACCTACAACAGCGTAGGATTCTTGGAGTGAAGATTCTTGACAGAACGAACTGGATTGTTCAGTAAAACAAATTGCTCAACCATTCGCTTCTTTATTGATTTGACTGGTTACTGTTTTGGGACCCCAGGGACACATCCTAGGGATAAAATCATCTGTGAGAATATTGTCACAGATTACTGAAGACATTTTAAGGCTCATTTAAACTCTGCATATTATTATGTTTTTTTTTTTCATTTTGTTTGTGTGAGACAACATATGTTAATGCTAAGAAATGTTACATTCTCTCTGCATATTTAGTAAAAGGAAGCTGGTTTGATCAATATGTTTTCTACAAACATACATATTATGTATATGCTGTAAATTAAATTTACCACCTCCATAAAAGGCAATTGTACCACATTTTGCATATCTAGCTGTTCATGAAGATAAAAATATATTGAACCACAAGTGGTTAAGTACAATAAAAGAGTTCCATCTCGTGTAACACTTAGCTAGAAAAAGGCAGATAAAACTAATCTGATTTGACACCACAAAGCCCTACTTCACTATCTTGCTCTTGGCACTATTCCCACTGATGTTCACAGGTACTTTGCTAGAGCAAGGACCACAGGATGGAGTTCACAGTTTACCTCCAGTGGAAATATGTGTAAGTCAAACTTTATTCCTTGGGTTTCCCTTACATTTTAGCATAACATCTTCATAAGAAATTTTACTTACATCTACCCAGAGCGTGGTAGAAAGAGAGAGAGAAAAGCATCACTAGTACATCGTTCTCTGCTGGTAACCAACTGAGTTGCACTGCCACACTTTTGACAAGGGTCTCAAATTTGGTTTAGGGCATGTGAAGGACTGTGTAAAAAAACAACCCATGGCTGTTGAGTCGATTCTGACTCATAGTGACCCTATAGCACAGAGCAGAACTGCCCCACACAGTTTCCAAGGAGTGGCTGGTGGATTCAAACTGCCAGCCTTCTGGTTAGCAGCTGTAGCTCTTCACCGCTACACCACCAGGGTTTCTGAAGGACTGTATATATACAGAAAATTATCACTCAGATTCAGTCAACATAGAAATAACTTCAGTGAGAAAAATGTTTCTGTAAGGCTGTGATTTCTTAGCAAAGAATGAAATAAAGTGATTTACTCTTACTGATATTCCTAAAAAAAATAGTTGTATGGTCCCTATCCAAAACCAAGGAGCCCTGGTGGTGTAGTGGTTAAGAGCTAAGGCTGCTAACCAAAAGGTCAGCAGTTCGAATCCACCTGCCACTACTTGAAAACTCTATGGGGCACTTCTACTCTGTCCTCCAGGGTCACTGTGAGTCAGAATTGACTCAGCGGCAATGGGTTTGGTTTTTTGGTTATCCAAAACCAAACCCACTGCTATAGCATCAATTCTGACTCATAATGCTCCTATAGGATAGAGTAGAAGTGCCCTATAGGGTTTCCAAGGCTGTAATCTTTATGGAAGCAGATGGTCACATCTTTCTCCTGTGGAGCAGCTGATGGGTTCAAATTGCCAACCTTTGTGTTAGCAGAAGAGTGCTTTAACCACTGTGCCGCCAGGGCCCATGGCCCCTATAGTTGGAACAAAAACATCTTTGGGTAGTAATGAGAAAGTAGATATTCATCATCCTGCATCTTAAGCAAGGCCAGCTTTTTATTTGCGTGCAGAGCTGTTTATAGAATATTTCATTCTTTTTGAAAAGATTTTATTTCCAACTATGCAAATTATATATGTCCATGGTATAGACAATTAGGAAAATACAATGCAGCCAGTAAATGCATTTTAAGATCTTTGAATTATGTTGGAAGATGCTTGTGTCATGATGTTAAATGGAAAAAAGAGGAAGTTGTATATAGGCACACCTTGGATATATTGCAGGTTCGGCTCCAGACCACCACAATAAAGCCACTATCATAATAATGTGAGTCACACAAACATTTTGGTTTCCCAGGGCATATAAAAGTTATGCTTACACTACATTGTAGTTTATTAAGTGTGCAATAGCATTATGTTTACAAAACAATGTACATACTTTAATTAAAAATTACTTTATTGCTAAAAAATGCTCTCATCTGAGCCTTCAGTGAGTTGTAACATTTTCACTGATGGAGGGTCTTGCCTTGATGTTGATGGCTACTGACGGATCAGGGTGACGGTTGCTGAAGGTTGGGGTAGCGTGGCAGTTTCTTAAAATAAGACAACAACAAAGTTTGCCACATCAATTGACTCTTTCACAAAAGATTTCTCTGTAGCATGCAATGTTGTTTGATAGCATTTTATCAATAGTAGAACTTCTTTCAAAATCGGAGTTAATCTTCTCAACCCTTATAGCTGCTTTGTGAACCAAGTTTATGTAATATTCTAAATCCTTAGTTATCATTTCAATAATGTTCACAGCATCTTCACCAGGAGATTCCATCTCAAGAAACCACTTTCTTTGCTCATTCATTAGAAGAAACTCCTCTCCTGTTTTATCATGAGATTGCAGTAATTTAATCACATCTTCAGGGTCCAGCTCTAATTCTAGTTCTCTTGCTATTTCCACAACATCTGCAGTTACTTCCTCCACGAAAGTCTTGAACCCCTCAAAATCATCCATGAGAGCTGGAACCAACTTCTTCCAAACTCTTGTTAATGTTGATATTTTGACCTCCTCCCATGAATCACGAATGTTCTTAATGACATCTACAATGGTGAATCCTTTTCAGAGGGTTTTCAATTTACTTTGCCCAGATCCCTCAGAAGAATCATTATCTATGGCAATTAAAGCCTTACAAAATGAAGTTCTTAGATAATAAGACTTGAAAGTTGAAATTACTCCTTGATCCATGGGGTGCAGAATGGATGTTGTATTAACAGGCATGAAAAGAACATTAATCCCCTTGTACACCTCCAACAGAGCTCTCTGCTGACCAGGTGCATTGTCAATGAGCAGTAATATTTTGAAAAGCATCTTTTTTTCTGAACAGCAGGTCTCAACAGTGGGCTTAAAATATTCAGTAAACCATGTTGTAAACAGATGCGCTGTCATCTAGGCTTTGTTGTTCCATTTCTAGAGCACAGACAGAGTAGATTTAGCAGAATTCTTAAGGGCTCTAGGATTTTTGAAATGGTAAATGAGCATTGGCTTCAACTGAAAGTCACCAGCTGCATTAGCCCCTAACAAGAGAGTCAGCCTGTCCTTTGAAGCGTTGAAGCCAGGCGTTGACTTCTCTCTAGCTGTAAAAGTCCCAGATGGCGTCTTCTTCCACTATAAGGCTGGTGTGTCTACATTGAAAATATGCTGTTTAGTGTAGCCGCCTTCATCAATTATTTCAGCTACACGTTCTGAATATTGCTGCACCTTCTGTGCCAGCACGTGCTGTTTCATCTCACAGTTTTATGTTATGGAGACGGCTTCTTTCCATAAACCTCGTGAACCAACCTCTGCTAGCTTCATACTTTCCTTCTGCAGCTTCCTCACCTCTCTCAGCCTTCATAGAATTGAAGAGAGTTAGGTCCTTGCTCTGGATTAGGCTTTGGCTTAAGGGAATGTTGTGGCTGTTTTGATCTTCTAGCCAGACCACAAAAACTTTCCCCATATCAATAACAACAAGGCTGTTTCATTTTCTTATCATTTGTGTGTTCACCGGTGCAGCACTTTTAATTTTCTTCAAGAGCTTTTCCTTTGCCTTCAGAACTTGGCTAACTATTTGGCACAAGAGGCTTAGCTTTCAGCCTGTCTTGGCTTTTGACATGCCTTCCTTACTAAGCTTCATCATTCTCAGCTTTTGATTTAAAGTGAGAGGTGTGCAACTCTTCCTTTCGCCTGCCTGAACACTTAGAGGCCATTGTAGGGTTCTTAATTGGCCTAATTTCAATATTGTCTTGTCTCAGGGAATAGAAAGACCTGAGGAGAGGAAAGAGAGATGGGGGAATGGCTAGTAGGTGGAGCAGTCAGAATATAAACAAACAAAAAAACCCGCTACTGTCGAGTCGATTCCGACTCAGTGATCTTTGATGTTCTACTGCGCCCATATAAGATGGCGGACTTAATAATAAATGTGTGTATATTCTGACTCATCTGATTATACGCATTTATTAAGTTCACCATCTTATATGGGTGCAATAGTAATATCAAGGATCACTGACTACAGATCACCATAACAGATATAATAATGAAAAAGTTTGAAATATTTCAAGAATTACTAAAATGTGACAGAGACACGAAGTGAGCACATGCTTTTGGAAAAATAGACTTGCTGTATGCAGGGTTGCCACGAACCTTCAATTTGTAAAAAACACAGTATCCGTGAAGAACAATAAAGCAAAGTACAGTAAAATGAGGTATGTCTGTATGTGGAATTATACATACAGTATATACCATAATTTACTTGACTGTTTACCTACTGTGAAGCATATTTGCCCTTTCTAATTATTCACTAATAAAAATAGTACAGTGATAAACATTTTTGGGGGTAATATTTCCCCACATTTTGGATTATGTTTGAAGGATGTGGTAAACAGCATTTTGACAATCATTTTTTCATACATTGTTCCTAGTAATGTATGAAAACATTAATTTCTTCTTCTGTGGTGAAACTGAGAGTTTGAAGGATAAAGTATATATGACTCGTGTTTTATTGTTTGTTATTGGTCCTGAAATTTTTCTGAAATAAATAGCAAACCTATACTTATGAAAGTTCTTAGCCAAAAAGTTATACTGAACAAAATTAAATGCAAATGCACCCTAAAGTTTTTGAGTTAGCAGAAATCTGTCCCAATTTTATACCATTTACCGTATATATTTTATACCAGTTTGAGGAGGCAGTGTTTTGGATCATAATTTGTAAAATATAATCCATTAAAAATGATAAAATGAATAATAAAATAAATGGGCTGTCAAAATAAATGGGCTGTCAAAATTTGCTGTATTCTCTTTGGTTTACCATAAATAAGTTTTAATTCTTTCTTCTTTGGTATCCCCCAAAATATCCTCCTAATTTCTAGATCTGAAAAGATTTTCTCTTATAAAGTGTTCAGCACAAGAATGGGTCTCCATCAAGGAACCAAAGCCGTCTTGCAAACAAACACGTACATTTTTCCCTCTACAGAAAGGTATTTACAAGGTCTTTCTCAATTACAGATTCATTTGGACCACCAACCCCAATACAGTTCAGTGCTTTACTCTACCGTGGGTATGTTTTCAGCAGGCTATTGTTTTAATGTGCAGTTTGATTCACGTTCACATTTTATATTTATCTTACACTGTCCACATTTAAAAATAAAATGTTAGGATGGAGTGACTATGGAATTTTCCAGTTTGATAGGTATGACTCTGGTACAGCAGACATCATCTCACACAGCATAGATGTTCAGCAACGCTTTTTGAAGAGGAATTACATTAGCAAGGTTCTAGATCGAACTGAGCACGTGACTGTCTTTTTCTGGTACCCATATGGCCCCACACACCTCTACTCACAAGAGCTTTTTCAGTTATTGTTCAGTAATTCACTTTATTGGTAGGGTGACTATACATTTTATCATCCAAACTAGAATGCTTCCGGGAGTGAAGGGAGGATACCCTGAAACATCTTCCACAGACCACAGGCATAAGCCATGATTGCCTGGAGCAAACAGGCCCATATGGCCACCCTACTTATAGGACACAAGGAGAATTATCACCATGGATGTCCACACGATTTGTGGGGGCCAGTGCAAAAAGAAAATGTGGGGCCCTTTGTTCCGAAATTATTAAGAATTTCAAGATGGCAACAGGTGTGGGGCCCTTCTGAGTATGGGGCCCTGTGCAACTGTACAGGCCGCAGACTGGCCCTGATCATCATCAATGTTGACATATTTGGGTTTCAGAACTTTATTTCCCTCAGCAGGTAAATGTCAGTGAATACTTCTGTTTAACCCAGAACCAGTGCCGTCAAGTGGACTTACTAATTTTTTAATTTCTAGGAATCAATCGTTATGCTAATTTAAACAAGCAGTGGTGCATAAAGTAAAATTTAGTGGTCTCACTGTCCCTCCTACAACCCTATCATTCTGACATGAGCTTTAGAGTGGAGAGTCAAAGGAGAATGAAATTCCAGGAAATTCACATTTAAGGAATCTAAGAGGCTTTGATGTTTTTCCTCAGAACCAGCTAATGTTAATGTTGTTGATATGATCTTTTCTTCTAATCACTTAAGTGCATCCCTATTGTATGGCAGAAGGTGTCAGTTTAAGAGAGGAACACAAGTGTATAATTTAAGTACCCACAAGAAAAATTGTAATAAGGAACATTACACAAACATCTGTAAAAATGCATAGAAAATCACAACTAAGCAGAGGAGAATAAGGGAGGATAGAAAGAATGGCGTGAACCCAGGATTTACTCCAGGGGCGACCACACCTCCTGGATTCCGATGAAGCAGCTGAGTGACAAGTGGCCGTCAGGTGCTACTGCCTAACTGTGAGGAGTTTTTGAAAACCAAAAATCCGAACGTGCTGCCATTGAGTCAGATTCTGGCTCATAGTGACCCTGTAGGACAGAGTAGAACTGCCCTATAGGGTTTCCAAGGAGCAGCTGGTGGATTTGAACTGCTAGCCTTTTGGTTAGCAGCCAAGCTCTTAGCCCCTGTGCTGCCAGGGCTCTGAGGAGTTTTAAATGGCCCCAGAAATTAGTGGAATTCACCTGGCAGCTGAAATCCTGTCCATAAATAGTGGTTCCAAACGGGGCCCTTGAACTAAAGAGAGGAATCTCTCTCTCTTTATTTACTGTGGGAACCTGGGTTTATGAACTAGCTTTAAAACAAATGAGAACAAACAACATAAAACCTAGGGAGCATCGCTGAGGGAAAAGAGAATAATGGTATCAATGATAGATTCTCACTAATGAACATGGGTCATACTTCCTAGATTGATATTGATTTTCACACTGAACTATTTTTATTTTTTACTGTGCTTATATGATGGAAGATAAACCTTATTCAAGAGATACATAGATTACCACTACCGCGCAGTATGTTTTCCATGGTACTAAAAAGGCTATTGCCATCCCAAACTTCAATTATATATGTTTTTGTCTGTTGGTCATCTCTAATAAAACCAATTTCCTGTGAGTCATGTTCTAGAACTTCAGACACTGCGCACTGATATGCTCCTTGAGGAAAGGAAATGTCTTATTTTTGTTTACCAGTTCTACTAGCCTGATTAAAATCTAATTTTGTAGTTTTAGAGGTGTAGTTATAATATGCTTCTCTCTCTCTCTCTTCCAGATTATTGGACCTTTACACAGGGTGTGGATTAATCTTATCCACCCTTAAGACTCAGTAAGGAAGAAAGGGGAGGATGCTGATCAGAGGAGGCTTATCATTTTCCCATCACTCCAGGCAGGTTTTGGAGAAGAGCAGGAGGGGGTGTCATCCCATAGGTCCTCAGAAAGATGCACCCTTTCTTGTCAGGCCAGACGAAGAAGAATACTTCCTTCAGTGGTCAACAGAGATCTTCAGAGATCAGCAGCTGGAGCTCAGGTTGGGTGTGAGTCTGATTTTCATGGAGACTCCTTAGGAAGTGGCCACATGGGCTAAGACCACCAGCCTAGTCACAGTGGGCCACCAGGTATGTAAAATATTATCCAGGCATTAGGAGCAGGGCATAGAAAAACCAACCAAACTTTAAATATTGCTAATACCCAATCACACACTCACATTTCAAATATTGTATTAGCATCTACATTTAAACTACTATATTTAATCAAATTGCACCAACCATCTTTGTATCTTTGTATGGGCTACAGAATTTAACCACTTTATGGAACTGTGTGGTAGCAAAGACACTGTGGTAATAAAATAGTATTTGCTTAGAAAGCCCTAGGGTCCAGGAGAGAGAGCTTCAGGGGATTGAACCCGAAACCTGATCAGTACAAACTCTTCATTTCTGTATCATTTCACACTTTATCAGAAAAAGCTCCACTGATGAGACAGGACTGCACAGAGAAAAGCAAAGCGAGAAATCCATGTATGTCTGTGACCAGTTGCTTTGGGGCACAATCAGACTGTAAACTGTGTAAACTGTAAGCTGTGGATGTTGGAAACTGTGCCAGGAATTTTGTTTAACCTCTATAAAATGCTTTGCACAGTTTTACATCCAGCGCTAAAGGTCTCTTTTCAAAATATACCCTTGGAAATGTGTGTGTGTTTTCTGGCATGGTTTTTTAAGGCAAAATCCAGCTTCTAATTCATAGAAATTTCCAGGCAGATTTGCGAGAAACATCTCGTGCCTTGCAAAGTCGTAGGTAACCAGTTGCCTGTGATTATAATTTGGGATTATAATCAGATATAATCACTGTGTTCAAAAATATCCTAACACTTTTTTGGGTTTGTTTTTGTTTACTTCTTTGACTCAATATGTTCGAGTGTTCTTAAATCTGGAAAACTTGAATATGTGGTTGTAGAGTATCTTGAGGAGCATCCTGGTATAAAGGAAGGAGAACTGACTTGGGATCAATCCTCACTGTGTGATTTGGGGAAAACGGCATGCCTGAGTGTCAGGCTTTTTCAACTATAAAATGTAGATAATAATATCTGTTCTGCCTACCTCACTGTGTGATATAAATACGAAATTAAATAATATAGGTGAAAAAGTTGAAAACTACCATATATATAAGTATTTTATATGTTTGTCAGTGAGGAAATAATTCACTGAGTAAAGGATATACTTAAAACTTGAACTGTAGTCGACTGCTTATTCTAATTCATTTGAATAGTAAGATATTTTGACTTCAATCCTAGAACTCTTTAACATAAAAATGAAATAAAAACTAAAGGGATCTAAGTTTTTTTTTTTTTTTTGGAAGGAATCCATCACGATAAACCTCAAGGACCTTATACTGTTCATTTACTTTTCCTCATTGTCTATACAGTTATCTTGCACGTTGTGATTACTTAGTAAAGGTTTAATGAGTAGAAACCTAACTATTTGAGCATCACTTATAAACATACCCAGTTTATTGAGCTAAAACTATGACCTGATAATTTTAAATTGGAATCATTTTTACATATTGAAATATCAACATCAGTGAACAGAGTAACTTACTGAATAAGAAATTTATTGACAAATGGTCCCTTTTAAGAATTTTTATTTATTATAAATATTTAAGAACACTCTATTCATCTCACTAGAAATTTATATTTTTCAGAAAGAAGGCAGTATCTTTGGATGCCTACTAAATTCCTTGTGACATACTAGGTGTTTTTTGCTTATTCTGTCAGGGGTACTTGGACTTTTTAAAAATCACAGTATCCTACATCTAAAAATCACATTATCCTACATCTAAAAAGTAAACACACATTCCAATCATGTTGGGGCAAGCCACTAGCTACCCATTTAAAACAAATCTTCCCGTTTGATTTTCAGAGCAAAAATGGAAACTGTCTGTTTTGATTTAAATCTGTCCCAGAGCAGTTTCCATGAGTTAACACAGCTGAATTGTAAACCTAGGAACAAATAAACAAATGAATACCCAAGTGGCTTTGAACAATTGAACCACTGCATGGTTTCCAGTGGGTGTATCCTTCTCCCCAAGCCTGCATTATAATTAGAAGCTACAATGGAAAGAAACCTGGAATAATGGTATGGGGAGGGAATGCTAAAATACTAATGAGAGGAAAAACCCCTGGACAATCTGTTTAATAACCTCATAGCCATTGTTCACATCAGAATGACAAACAGTATAATATGGTAGCGCTTTTGTGTCCTCTGGCTGTTCAGCAGTGCCTCTACACTTCTTTACTGTGCCAGAACTACTTAACCTCTTTTCACAGCCCTCACACACATTAAGTCGACAAGGGACGGAGAAAGCCTGCCATTGCAGGACAGGAAAAAATGAGAGAGTGATGAGGAACTGGGTCAGCTTGGTCAGGGGATAAAGATAACTCTTGACTGGATATAAAAGGGGTAAGATAGATAAATAACATAAGACCCACATATTTAGTTTTTAGTTCTATGTGTAAGCAATAATCTATGTTGCTAGTTCTGTTTTTATTTTGTCCTGGGTTTTAGGCTATTACGTTGTTTTTTATCTCCTAATTGGACTCAAGGCTCATTACAATAGCCAGGGCTTTGGAATGAATAAAAACAAAATAAAATATATAAGTATAGAAAATGTTGTTAAAATCTGCAAAAATACAGATTTTAGGATGTGCTTTTTTGGTGTGTGTGCAAAGTTCTGTTAAGGAATGTTGAAGGGTCTCAAGGGCAAAGTGCTTGGCACCCTGTTATGGGGAGATACATAATTTTGACTCAGCCACTTATTCATTCTATGGCTCAAAAAGGCAAAGGATCAACAAAACGCAGGCTAATCAGGCACAAGACTAATTCATAAATGTATACAGTTGACCAGGTATAAAGCAAAACGGAGTGTCAGGGATTTCTGCTTTTGTATGTGATAGATTAGTCCTCTCACAGAACAAATATAAAAGACAAATGAAAACAATAATGATAACACAAAAAAACAAACAAAAAATCATTTGAAAGCATCAGAACAATCAAACCCTCCAGAGAAAAAGGAAACACTTTTTGATGAGCCAGACCTAAGAGCCAGGCCTGCTCTTGTGGCCAGGTGAAAACCTCATGCGACTTGTTTCAGCCAATAAACAGGAGGTCAAGGTGGGAGAAGAAAGGCACCTTTATTTCCTTGTGCAAGGAAAGGAACAATCAGGGCTCTTGCCTCCAACACTGCTCACAGGCAGCTCAGGGAGGTGGGCTTTACAGAGAGCAGACAAGGAAATGCAAATTCATTGTGAATATTCAGCATTGACCTTCACACAGGTGTTCAGGGCTTGGGGATGACTATGTATTTTCTCTAGACAAGAGTTGAATTCTCCAGGATGGAGGAAGAGGTCCATTTCCCTTCATTAGCATGCTAAGTCTCTACCCAGAGGCAGGATGCTTATACATATTTTTCACTTAATGAACTGATAGGTCACTTGAAGTGTTAAGATGACATAGAAAACCTGCTAAAACTGGTTGAGGCCCACTGGATTATCTTGTCAAGGGCGATTTCAGAAGAATGTGCAACCTATTCTGCTTGGTGTAGGAGGATAAGTCAAACAAGTGTCTCTTAGAAGGATTGGGCTCTGAGGCTATCTGCCTTACTCTTACTCTGTTAGTGTTAGAGTTACATTTAGGGTAGAGAATTTGTCTATTCCAAGCATGGGCACAGAGACTGAACTAAAAACATTGGTTTTAGAGCTCGCAGAGCTCTAATGGTTTAGAGCTCGCAGTAATTTCAGTGGGCTGGGAGACAAAAGTTGGAGTTTCAGGTTATCAAGCCTACCAGAACTTAAGGGACCAAGAGCATGGAGAAAAGGGAACTGCAAAGAAGTAAGTCCAAAGTTCTACCTGAAATTTCCCCTTGAGGCATTTGCAATTTCTAAATTGCATTTGAGTAGAACCAAATGCTAAGAAATCGGGAAACCAAGTACAAGGCAGCTGATAAGAGCTAAATAAATAAGCAAAGATTTTGGCAGTGTCAGGTTTTAGGGAGAAAGATCTGGAGTTTAAGGCCCACCTAGGAAGAGGGGGCTATGAAACTTGAGGGTTTCAGTTGAGTCTGAAGTGTATGCACTAGGAGTGAGAGCAAACAGAAACAGACAGCCTTGAGTATATTAAAGTAATTTTCCTACACTCTATCTGCTTCTCAAAAGAAAATTAAACTTCTTGTGGAAAATAATAATCTCAGCTAGATCATCTACAATTTTTCCTACACAATGTTTGATCCTGAATCAAAATTACCAGGTATGCTAGGATACAGAACCAAATAATGAAAAATCAAAACATACAATAGAAGCAGAACAATACAGTATCAAGATATTGAAATTATCAGACACTGACATTAAAGTAACTATGATTAATACATTGAGGGAAATAAATGAAAAGATAGAAAACCTACCAAAGAACTGGAATCTTTAAAAAGAACCAAGGGGAAATTCTAGAACTGAAAGATATAATAAATATTATATTCAATTGGATACTCAACCCAACTGATGGGTTTAACAGCAGATTAGACCCAGCTGAAGGGAGAAAAAAGGAGAAGTCAAATTGGAGAAAATATCCAGGCTGAAACATGATACACAAAAAGAATGAAATAAACAGAAAAAATAACAGATATATCAAAGAAGTCCTGTATCGAAGAAGTCCTAGTGTACATGTAATTGGAGTCCAAAGTCAGTTGAGAGAAAGGATGGGACAAGATATTTCAAGATGTGTCTTGAAATTTTCCAAAAAAGATGAAAGACATTGAGCTACAGATTCAAGAACTCTATGAACCTTAAACAGAATAATACAAAACAACAACAAAAAAAATTTAGCCATTCCTGAATATATTATGATAAAAAATGCTGAAAACCAGGGATAAAAATATAATTTTAAAAGCAGTCAGAAAAAAAAAAAAAGAAAAAGAAAAGAGACTCATAGTGTTCAAAGGAGCAACAGGAAACCAGAAGACAAGGAGATATCCTCAAAGTACTAAAAGGAAATAATTACCAATCTCAAATTCTATACTGAAAGAAAACGTTCTTCAAAAATGAAGACATTTTCAGGCAAACAAAAACAGAAAGAATTAATTGTCTTTAAAGAACCGCACTAAAAAATATACTAAAGGGAGCTCTTCAGGCAGAAGGAAGGTGATGACAGATAGACACATGGAAATACAGGAATAAATGAAGATCACCAAAGACAAACAAACAAGCAAAAGATAAATAAACATGAACCCTAAATGTATACTCAATTTTGAAATCAGTAATAATGATGTCTTGGGTTATTTTGGAATAATAAAAATACTTGAATAAATCAGAAAAGAATAAACCAAAAAAAACAAAAAACAAAAAACCCAAACCCAGTGCTTTCGAAACAATTATGACTCAGAGCGACCCTATAGGACAGAGTAGAACTACCCCATAGAGTTTCCAAGGAGTACGTGGTGGATTCGAACTGCCGACCCTTTGGTCAGCAGCTGTAACACTTAACCAATACGCCACCAGGTTTTCCAATAAGAAAGGAAAAAAAGGCTGAGGTACATAAAAAAGAGGTACATAAAAAACAAATATTAACTTGTTGGATTTAAACCCAAACATATTGTACTTCCACTAAAAGAAAATGGACTAAATATTCTAATTAAAGACTAAGCTTGCTAGATTGGTTAAAAAAAAAAAAAAAAAAAGAACAATTATAGGCTGCTATAAGAGGCATATTTAAAACATAAGAACTTGAAAGGTTAAGTTGTTCCTCCCTATTTACATAAACTCACTGCCTCCTCAGTTTCCTAATTTTTCAAGTTACTGTTGTCAGTTTAATCCCATATAGATAGATCTTAAAAGAGCACAACGCTCAATGTAGGCATTCTTTACTAGTTAAGTTAAACTATTGTTTGGTTTTAAGATGACTTCAGGTGATATTTTTGGTTTAAGGGTTAAAGCTTATCTCAGGGCAATAGTTTCAGAGGTTCATCTAGCCTCCATGGATCCAGGATATCTGGATTCCATGACAATTTGAAATTCTGTTCTATATATTCCCCCTTCTGATCAGGATTCTTCTATAGAATCTTTCATCAAAATGTTCAGTAATGGTAGCCGGGCACCAAGCAGTTCTTCTGGTCTCATGGCAAAGCAGGCAATTGTTCATGCAGGCAATTAGTCACACATTCTATTTCCTCCTCCTATTCCTGACTCCACTTCTTCCTTTGTTGCTCCAAGTGAATAGAGATGAATTGTTGTGCTTTGGTTGGCTGTTTACAGGCTTTTAAGGCCCCAGGCACTACGCAACAAACTAGGAGGTAGAACAGAAACACTGAACACATTCTTAGGCCAATTAACTGAATGTTCCATAAAACTATGACTCTAAGTCTCCAAACCAAGGAACCAGATCCCATGAGGTGTTTGGTTGTACATAAACAGCCTCAGCAGCTACTCTTCTTATTTATTAATTTTTTTGTGGTCTTTGTAAATATATCACACAACTTTTGCCAACTCAACTTTTTGCAGATGTGCAACATTCTTTTCAATAATATTTTATTGTATGTTTTGGTGAAAGTTTACCCAGCAAATAAGGTTCCCATTTAACTATTTCTATACATATTGTTCAGTGACATTGGTTACATTTTCCACAATGTGTCAGCATTCTCATTATTTCCATTCTGGTTGTTTTATTTCCATTAATCTAGTTTCCCTTCCCCTCTTACCTTCTCATCTTTGCTTTAGGCTAAATGTTGACCATTTGGTCTCATGTAGATGATTATTTAAAGAAGCACAGTACTCGTGGGTAATATTCTTTATTTCATGAGCCAATCTGTTATTTGGCTGAAAGTTGATCTCTGGAAGTGGCTTCAGTTCCAAGTTTAAAAGGTATCTCAGGGTGATAGTCTCAGGGGTTCCTCTAGTCTTTACCAGCCTTTTTTGAGTTTTGTTCTACATTCTTTTCTTCCATTCTATCTGGGACCATCTATTGTGTCCCTGGTCAGAAGGTCAGTAGTGGTAGCCAGGCACCATCTAGTTCTTCTGGTCTCAGGATAGATGAGGCAGAGGTTGGTGTGGGTTGCTAGTCCTGTAGACTAGTTTCTTCTCTGAGCCTTTGGTTTTCTTCTTTCCCTTTAGCTCCAGACAAATACAGACCAATATTTGTACCTTGATGGCTGCTCACAAGCTTTTAAGACCCTAGATACTGCTCATCAAACTAGGATGTAGAACACTATCTTTATGAACTGTCGTTGGTGTGTGCCATCAAACTGATTTTCGATTCATAGAGACCCCACGAGACAGAGTAGAACTGCCCGATAGGGTTTACTAGGCTGTAATCTTTATGGGAGCAGAAGGCCAGGTCTTCTTCCCTAGAAGACACTGGATGGGCTTAACTATTGTGCCACCAGGGCTCCTCTTTATGAACTATGTTGTGCCAATTGATGGAGTTGTTCCACGAGACTGTAGTCCTAAACCTTCAAACCCAGTGAACGAATCCTGCAAGGTGTTAGGGTATGTCTAGGAAGTATCCATAGCTGTGTTCCCTATCTCCTTTATTATATATATGAATATACATGTAGCACACACGGACATGTTTATACATACGCACATAGATACACCTGTACATGCACACCCATGTACTCATATATACCTTTCTATACACATATGCTTGCATATCTACCTATGTAACCACACACATTTTCTTTTTTGAACATTTTATTGCATTTAGGTGAAAGTTTACAGAGCAAATTAGTTTATCATTCAATAATTTTACACAAATTGTTTCTAAGACATTGGCTGCAGTCTCTGCAATGTGTCAGCGCTCTCCACCTTTCCACTCTGAGTTCACCGTTTCCATTTGTCCAGTTTTCCTGTCCCTTCTCATCTTTGATTTTGGGCCGATGTTGGCCTTTTGTTCTCCTATAGTTGATTGTTCTAAGGAGCGCTGTCCTTACGGATGTCATTGTTGATTTCATACGCCTGTCTATTATTTGGTTGAAAGATGATCTCCAGGAGTGGCTCTAGTTCCAAGTTAGGAGAGAGTCTAAGGTCCATAGCCTTGGGCGTTGCTCCAGTCTCTATCAGATGAGTAATTCTGGTCTTTTTTTATGAGTTTGAATTTTGTTCCACATCGTTCTTCCACTCTAACCACAACCTTCTATTGTGTTCCTGGTTAGAGCAGTCAGCAGTAGTAGCTGGTCTCAGGCTTGTGGAGGCTGTGGTTTATGTGGGCCATTAGTCTAAAGGCTTCCTTGAGCCTTGAACCTTTGGTATTCTTCACTCTCCTTTGCTCTGGGTGGAAAGGGACCAATAATTATATCTTAGATGGCTGTTTGCAAGCTTTTGAGACCCCAGACAGTACTCTCCAAAGTAGGATGCAGAACGTTGTCTTTAGGAACTATGTTATACCACTTAACCTAGATGTCCCCGTCCCTCAAGCCCAGAAACTCAGTCTTGTGATGTGTTTGTTTATGTCTAAGAAGTTTCTATGGCTGTGCTTCCTGTGTGCTTCATTGTATATATGAATATACACGTAGCACATACAAATATGAATGTAGGAATATCCACAATCTAATCCACATATGCACGAGTGTACTCCCATATGCCCTCCCATACTTATTCAGCATACATATCTACCTATGTATCCACTTGTAAATTATTGTTTGTTATTATTGTTGTTGTAGGATTGTAGATGTTGTACTGTTTACTGTAGTAAATTTTTGCCTACCTGTCAGTGTCTTTCTTTGCCTTGGTCATGTTGTGCTGACTTCCTCCATATTGTGTATTGCCTTTCCCTTCACCAAAGTTAACGTGTCTACTATCTAGTTAGTGATTTTCCCTTCCTCCTCCTCCTATCCCTGCGTGCACGTATTTTCAATTGCCTCATGTTCATGCAAAAACTGGACAATGAATAAGGAAGACTGAAGAAGAATGGATGGATTTGAATTACGGTGTCAGCCAAGAATATAACACAGTGTGTCAAAAGAATGAACAAGCTTGTCTTGGAAGAAGTACATCCAGAATGCTTCTTAGAAGAGAAGATGGCAAAATTTTGTCTCACATATTTTGTTTTTGTTTTGTTTTTATTGTACTTTAGATGAAATTTGACAGAACTAGTTTCTCATTAAACAGTTAGTACACATATTGTACACTATGATATTAGTTAACAACCCCATGATGTGTCAACACTCTTCTGCCTCAACCTTGGGTTCCCTATTACCAGCTTTCCTGTTCCCTCCTGCCTTCTAATCTTTGCCCCTGGGCCTGTCCCTGCTTGGTAAGTTAGTGGATCAGTGGAAAAGAGGCTGGCTCTCAATGAGATGGATTGACAGTGGCTGCAACAATGGGCTCAAACATAGCAACGATTGTGAGGATGACATACAACTGGGCAGCATTTCATTCGGTTGTACATAGAGGTGATATGACTTAATGACAACAATAGCAACCACACACATTTTTTGGTTGTTATTACTATTGTTACACAACTGTCTATGTTACAGCATTTGCCAAAATTGTCTCTTATTCTTGTATACTTCTTAGTGTCATCATTTACCTTGCTCAAGTTATGCAGACTTGACCCTTATTCGGTATTGTCTTTCCCATCATCAAAAATAACAAGTGTCTACTATCAAAAAAAAAAAAAAATTTTTTTTTTTTTTTACTATCTAGAAAGTGACTCCTCCTCCCTCCTCCCCACCCCTGGTAATGACCAAAGAACAATGCATTCTGTATGTATACCTTTTCTTGCCTTTTTTTAAAAAGCGAGACCATACAGTATTTGTCCTTTTGTGATTGACTTATTTCACTCAACACAATGTCTTCACGCATCATCCATTTTGTAGCATGTATCAAGACTTTTTTTCTCTTATTGGCTGAGTATTACTCCTTTGCATGTATGTACCACATTTTGTTTATCCATTCATCTATTAATGGACACTTAGGTTGTTTCCACCTTTTGGCTGCTGTGAAAGTGCTGCAATGAACACTGGTGTACAAGTATTTGCGGGAGTCTCTGCTTTCAAGTCTTTGGGGTATATACCTAGGAGTGGAATTGAAGGGTCGTATGGTAGTTCTATTTTTAGTTTTTTGAGGAACCACCACAGTGTTTTCCACAACTATACCATTTTGCATTCCTACTGGCAATGGATGAGGGCTCCAATTTCCACATATTCTTGCCCACATTTTTTGTTTATTATTATTTTTAATCTTAGCCATCCTAGTGAGAGTGAAATGGTATCTCATTGTGGTTTTGATTGTCAGTTTTCTGATGGCTAATGCCTTTGAGCATCTTTTCATGTGTTTGGTGGCCATTTGAATGTTCTCTCTGGTGAAATGTTTACTCAAGTCCTTTGCCTATTTTATGATTGGCTTTTGAAATTTCTTGAGACTTGCTGTATTGGTTATCCAATATACTTTGATATGCATATATATATTTGATAATCTCGTTATATTAAGAAATCTGTTAAAATCTTCCACTTTAATTACGGATTTTCATATTTCTTTTTTAAATAATTTTTATTGTGCCTAAAGTGAAAGTTTACAAATCAAGTCAGTCTCTCACACAAAAACCCATATACACCTTGCTACACACTCCCATCTTCTTTTGAAGATGGAAGGAATACACAGAGTCATTACATCAAAAAGAATTCGTTGATATTCTACCATTTCAAGAGATGGCACATGATCAGGAACTGATGGCACTGAAGGAAGAAGTCCAAGCTGCTCTGAAGGAATTGGCGAAAAACAAGGCTCCAGGAACTGATGGAATATCAGTTGAGATATTTCAACAAACAGATGCAGCGCTGGAGGTGCTCACTCGTCTATGCCAAGAAATATGGAAGACATCTTCCTGGCCAACTGACTGGAAGAGGTCCATATTTATGCCTATTCCCAAGAAAGGTGATCCAACCAAATGTAGAAATTATAGAACAACATCATTAATATCACATGCAAGTAAAATTTTGCTGAAGATCATTCAAAAGTGGCTGCAGCAGTATATTGACAGGGAACTGCCAGAAATTCAGGCCGGTTTCAGAAGAAGACGTGGAACTAGGGATATCATTGCTGATGTCAGATGGATCCTGGCTGAAAGCAGAGAATACCAGAAGGATGTTTACCTGTGTTTTATTGACTATGCAAAGGCATTTGACTATGTGGATCATAACAGACTATGGATAACACTGCGAAGAATGGGAATTCCAGAATACTTAATTGTGCTCATGAGGAACCTTTACATAGATCAAGAGGCAGTTGTTCGGACAGAACAAGGGGATACCGATTGGTTTAACGTCAGGAAAGGTGTGCGTCAGGGTTGTATTCTTTCACCATACCTATTTAATCTGTATGCTGAACAAATAATCTGAGAAACTGGACTATATGAAGAAGAACGGGGCATCAGGATTGGAGAGAGACTCATTAACAACCTGCGTTATGCAGGTGACACAACCTTGCTTGCAGAAAGGGAAGAGGACTTGAAGCACTTACTAATGAAGATCAAAGACCACAGCCTTCACTATGGATTATACCTCAACATAAAGAAAACAAAAATCCTCAGAACTGGACCAATGAGCAACATCATGATAAACGGAGAAAAGACTGAAGTTGTCAAGGATTTCATTTTACTTGGATCCACAATCAACAGCCATGGAAGCAGCAGTCAAGAAATCAAAAGACACATTGCATTGGGCAAATCTGCTGCAAAGGACTTCTTCAAAGTGTTGAAGAGCAAAGATGTCACCCTGAAGACTAAGGTGCAATTGACCCAAGCCATGGTATTTTCAATCACATCATATGCATGTGAAAGCTGGACAGTGAATAAGGAAGACCGAAGAAGAGTTGATGCCTTTGAATTGTGGTGTTGGTGAAGAATATTGAATATACCATGGACTGCCAAAAGAAAGAACAAGTCTGCCTTAGGAGAAGTGCGGCTGGAATGCTCCTTAGAGGCAAGGATGGCGAGACTGCGTCTTACATACTTTGGACATGTTTTCAGGAGAGATCAGTCCCTGGAGAAGGACATTATGTTTGGCAGAGTACAGGGTGGGTGGAAAAGAGGAAGAACCTCAACGAGGCGGATTGACACAGCGGCTGCAACAATGAGCTCAAGCATAACAAGGATTGTAAGGATGGTGCAGGATGGGGCAGTGTTTTTTTTTTCTGTTGTGCACAGGGTTGCTGTGAGTCGGAACTGACTCTACAGCACCTAAAAGCAACAACAACACACTCCCAATTACTCTCCCCCTACTGAGACAGCCCGCTTTCTCCCTCCACTCTCTCTTTTTGTGTCCATTTCGCCAGCTTCTAACGCCCTCCACCCTCTCATCTCCCCTCCAGCCAGGAGATGCCAACATAGTCTCAAGTATTCACCTGATCCAAGAAGCTCACTCCTCACCAGCATCCCTCTCCAACCCACTGTCTAGTCTAATCCATGTCTGAAGAGTTGGCTTCAGGAATGGTCCCTATTCTGGGCCAACAGAAGGTCTGGGAGCCGTGACCACTGGGGTCCTTCTAGTCTCAGTCAGACCATGAAGTCTGGTCTTATGAGAATTTGGGGTCTGCATCCCACTGCTCTCCAGCTCCCTCAGGGGTTCTCTGTTGTGTTCCCTGTCAGGGCAGTCATCGGTTGTAGCTGGGCACCATCTAGTTCTTCTGGTCTCAGGATGATGTAGTCACTGGTTCATGTGGCCCTTTCTGTCTCTTGGGCTCATAATCACCTTGTATCCTTGATGTTCTTCATTCTCCTTTGACCCAGGTGGGGTGAGACCAATTGATGCATCTTAGATGGCTGCTTGCTAGCGTTTAAGACCCCAGATGCCACTCTTCAAAGTGGGATGCAGAATATTTTCTTAATAGATTTTATTATGCCAATTGACTTAGATGTCCCCTGAAACCATGGTCCCCAGACCCTTGCCCCTGCCTTTGAAGCATTCAGTTTATTCAGGAAACTGCTTTGCTTTTGGTTTAGTCCAATTGTGCTGACCTCCCCTGTACTGTGTGCTGTTTCCCTTCACCTAAAGCAGTTCTTATCTACTATCTAAATAGTGAATGCCCCTCTCCCACCCTCCCTCCTTCCCCCCTCTCGTAACCACAAAAGAATGTTTTCTTCTCAGTTTAAACTATTTCTCAAGTTCTTATAGTAGTGGTCTTGTACAATATTTGTCCTTTTGCAACTGACTAATTTCACTCAGCATAATGCCTTCCAGGTTCCTCCATGTTATGAAATGTTTCACAGATCCCTTGCTGTTCTTTATCAATGCTTTCATATTTCTTATTTTACTTCTGTTATATTTTGCTTTATATATTTTGAGGTTATATTCTAAGGTGCATATAAATTTAGGGCTATTATATCTCCAAGTTGAATTGGCCATTTTACAATTATAAAATGTCCCTTTTTATCTCTGGTAAATACGCATGACTTCCACAGAGAAAATGATCAATCATTACTGGGAGAAAGAAAAAATGGAAAGATATACCATGTTTATGGGTTGGGACACTTAACACTGAAAAAATATCTATCCTCCCCAAATGTGTGTGTGTACTTTTAAACAATGAATTCCTAATCAAATTCCTAGTTGGTGTGTGTATGCAGGGCCAAAAACAACAAATAAAATTTTGAAAGAGATCAGAATCGTTAAATTTATAATGCAAGAATTTTTAAAGTTGTAATGTTTAAAACAGAGTGATATGGTACAAAGGCTAGAAAAATGGACCAAATGAAACGGAATGGAGTTGAGAAGCATATCTGTACATATGATCACCTGATTTCTAACAAAGGTACTATTGTAATACAATGGGAAAAAGGGTCTTTTCAACTAACGACATAAATGATAGTTCTCTTATCACACACCGAACAGACAAAAAACATATTCCAGATAGACTGCAGATGTAATTGTAACAGGTTAAACAACAAAGCTCAAGAAGATAACATAGAAGCCAGGAAAATATGGCCTGTAGTCCAAATCCAGCCTTGGCACCTCTTTTTTTTAAATACAATTTTATCTAAATGCAGTCATGTCCATTCGTTTAAGTATTGTCTATGACTGATTTGTGCTGCAAAGGTAGAGCTGAATGAATGCAAGAGAGACCGTATGGCTGCAAAGCTAAAAATATTTACCATTTGACTCTTTGCAGAAAATATTTGCCAACCTCTGACAGAAGAATATCTTCATACTTTGTCATAGGTAAAAATGTCTTAAATTGGACACAGAAAGTGCAAATCGTAAAGGAAAAGATTGTTAAGTTGTACTTTGTGATTGTTAAGGATGTCTTTTCTCTGTAAGACATTATTAATGGAGAGGGAGAGAAGATATTTATAATACATGTATCCAACTGTGGTATATTGTATGGTTTGTTCACTGTTTTTATCCCCCCACCCCCTGCCATCCTTTCCCCCAGTGAGAATGTATTTCCCTGCCTGCTGATTTTGGGCTTGATCTTGTGACTTGTTTTAGCCAATGCTATGTGAATGGACATGACGTTTGTCGTAACTGAACAGATGCTTCTTGAGGCATTACTAGTTCATTCTAGGTCCATCTCTTATTCTGATACTCAACCATGAGAACAGTATATTCCAGGTAGTGTCTACATCATCAGCTTCTTTCCTAGAAGGAAAAGACACATGAAGCCAAACTGAGCCAAGCGAAGCTGAGACCAGCTTAGCTTAGCAGAGTCAGGAAGAGCTGCAACTGACTTGCATCCAACGTGTAAAATAAGCACAAAATAAATATTTGCTGTAGTAACCTATTGAGGTTTTCAGGTTGTTTATTAATTGGCCTAACTTTTTCGAGAATGACTAACACACAGGCAAAGCTCTCATATACAGAGTAATAATAATAATAAAAAAAGATCCTACATATCAGCGAGAGAATAAAAACAACCTAATAAAAAATGTGCAAGACTTGATCAGACATTTCCCAAGAGAGGATATCTAAATGGACAAAAAAATAAAATATGACCAGTTACTTAAAAGGCAAAATAAAAGCAACTTAAAACTATAAAGAGGTATTACTACATTACCTCCAGAATGGCTAAAATGAAAAACAAAACTAAACAAAACAAAAAGCCCTGACAGTAACAAGTAACAGCAAGGGTATGGAAAAACTCCAAGTACATACGAAGCTGATTTAATAGTAAGTTGGTATAATCTCTACTAAAAAAACTGCTTAGCAGAATCTATATCAAGATACTCATAACTCTGTGTTCCAACAATGGCCCTAGACTGGAAAGAATCAAAATACCCATCAATAGCAGACTTGTTAAATAAATTGTGGCGTGTTTATTAAAGGAAATACTACACAGCAAGAAAAAAAAAAAAAGAAACTGCTGTCAAGCATATCAACATAGGTGTATCTCATAGATAGAATTTTGAGTAAGGGACGCCAGGTGAAAAACCGTATATCCTGTTTTACCCATTTCTATAAAGTTCAAAAACAGGCAAATTGATTTTTGGGGATAGAAGTCAGAGTAGTGGTTTGCAGTAAGCTCTAGTAAGGAGCATGAAAATTTTTTCTGGAGTGCAGGTGATATTCTGTATCTTAATCTAGAGGGTATGTTCACTGTACAAATTCATTGAGCTGCTCACTTAAGATTTGTGAACTTCATGCTATATTTCAATAAAGTGCCTACAAAAAAGTAGTGAAGTCTGTTAGCCTGAGCGTGTTGGCAGGGGTTGTGCACAGAAATACGTGTATGTACATGTATTTGTTTAAAATTAAACAAAGCATAACAAAAACATTTTGAGGATAAAATCAACTTGTATACCACCTGCTTGAGGAATCTTATTTTATTCGGTAGCAACTAAAAATTGAAGATAATTGTTTCATTCATATTAGAAATTATATTAGGCATAAGAGTGGGATAATATATAAATAATTTACAATCCCTTCTATTTTACATTCAAATCTTACAATCTAAGAAAAACATGCAATGGTAATAGATCCCTAGTGATACTAACAATTGAATGTGGCCAATATCTTATTCTGAAATACTTCTTAACTAAAGATAAAGTTAGCATATAAGATCCAGTTTTAAGTACAGAGGACTGGAATATGAGATACAAAAGAGCAGGTAGTTTGTTATATTTTGTCCTCTGCTGTATACCTAACTCCCAGAAGTTTGCTTGTTTATGGTATATAATCAATACATATTATTAAATTAGCATAAAATCAGGCAACTCTTTTATTCAGCATTATTCAGCATGAGTAGTCTAAACACTTTAGCTCATCTGTATCTCTATACCCCTTATCTCCTTAAATTTCCAGTTACAAAGGATGGCTTGCATGATCCTAATTTCTGCTATTAGAAAAATCGTGGTAGATAGTAATGTTTCCAAACATATGGTCATTTTGCCTGATCCGACATTTTGATTCTTTTTTGCTTTCTGAGAAACTGAGCTCAAATCACTCCAGCAGTGTTTTTTAAAGCACCAAGTATGAGATGAACCCTGAAGAGAGGATGCATGATATGGTCCCTACATTCCTTTTGTGAGAACACAACTTCTACTTGCAACAAGGGTGGTAAATTGAATATAATGAAGCGTCAGTGTGCATAGCAAAGGCAGAGAGTGCAGAGGTCAGGCTAGAGAGAATAACATCAGCCAGAGTCTTCATTCAATGAAAAAGCTGATTGTAAAATGGGCCTTGAAAAACGAATAAAATCTGGACATAGAAAAGAGGCAAGGATACCCATCCTGCCAAGGAATGTCAGGTAGCATGTGGGAAAATACAAAATAAGAGGAGCTACCAAGATCAGCTTGCTTGTATTAGAGGGCAGCATCTTGTTAAAATGTAGATTCTTATTCAGCAGGCCTGGCTGGGGCCTGCTATACTGCATTTCTATCAAGCTCCCAGGTGATACCAATGTGACTGCCCTGTGGGTGCACTTTGAGTAACAAGAGCCTAGAATAAATGGAAAGAAGGTTTCGAAATTGCTTTGAGGGAAAAGAGAAACATTTGTAGGACTAGAGAGGGAAGAATAAAAGCAGATCATGGTACTGATGAAAACATAATGACAATAACCATTTATTGGGTTTTTACATAAACCATCTCTAATTCTTAGCCTGGTCAGTTATAGAAGCAACTATCATGGAGGCAAGAATATCAGTGTGTAAAAGAGAGGGATGAAGAGGGAGACGAGGACTTTATTAAGGTGAAGTAAGTCAGAGAGGACCAAGAAAGTAATGAAGGCACAAGCCCGGTGGCGTACTCCAGTGTTTGGTCTGGAATCCCATATTAATATTAAACCGCCATTCACATGGGGTTGCCTTGATGGTCTAGAATTGCTTTGAAGCAATCAAATTGATCTCCACCTGAGCTTGCGACACCTTCCTTTATAGTCACAAAAATTCAGGCCATACATACACAGGCATCATAAAGAAAAGTGCTGAGGCTACTTTCTTCTTTTTCAGTTGTTTGCCTGCATTATTCTCATTATCACAGTAACTTTGTGCTGGTTTGTAACTACCCAGGGTCACAGTCTGAATTCACATTAGGCACCTGAGACTGTAAAGAATATCACAAGGATGTATGTTAATCACCTGCAAATTGAACACTGGGATACCAGGCCCTTCCCTTGGAAGACAGAATTCTTCAAGGTTGCAGTTATAAGAAATGTGTAGAAACAAGGGTATGGAAAGCCTCTCTTAACGTCTAGGCGTGGTGACAAGGAACTTGGCAGCAACATAGAAGGCTAAGAGGGTGGAGTGCTGCTCCTGGCCACCCTACTCTTTTATGACGTCAGGGGAAATGCTAGTAGTAGGCCTGTCTTGGGATAGATGAATGACCTTCCCTGTCAACACTATTCAGAGGTCAATGTCCTTGGGGAAGAGGATCTAAGGCCAAATGCGCGTAGGGTATGTTCCCTGCCACTGCTTAATTTTCTAATGCTAATATATGAATTTTCAACATGTGTTTATTCAGCTGCCCAAGTGCTTTGTGCTGAAAAATAGGAACTCCAGGAAGAAAAACTCCTCTTAAAAATTAGGCAAAAAGAAAAAGATATTCAGATCCCATTGGTCTGCTTTATGAAAACAAAGCATTAAAGACAGCCTAAGCGTGTATGTTCTGCTCAACTTAAAACATTGTCTGTGTCAGAAGCATAAAACTTTCCGGTCATTGAGAAAGCTATTCATTTTTTGCATTTGCGCTTAAATAATTAGAAATCATTTTTATTACAGAGCAATACATTCTCATCATAAAAACTCTGTAAAATACGTAGAAGAAAAAAACAATCACCTATCGTCCTACAACTCACTTCATATTTTGGTGTGTGTTCTTCTAATCTCTTATGTATCTACACTTTGTTGATGTTTGACATGGTTTTCAATGTCTGTATTAATTTAAATCCTGCTCTTTTAAGCTGACATTATATGAATTCTTAACATAACAGATGCACCCTTCTGCAGTATATCTTACGTTGAAATTATTGAGAATTCCACACACAGAAGACTGAGATGAAGGAGATACATAGGTAACCTATTAAGTGGAATACACAGCCCAAGAACCTTAGGTTTTTCTTTAGTATTAAAACTTTGCAAATGCAGTTTAAGACCTTTACAGTGTTCATCTGCACTGCTATCAGGCCTCTCAAGGGAGATTGTGTCGTGAGAGGTAAGATTTTTTTTTTCTTGCTGAATATCTGAATTTGTGTAATCTATCTATAAAATTCCAGTAAACAAAGCAAATCCAAGACTTAGTGTAGGAAAAAAAAAAAACTAGGATTTTTTTCCCCCACCAACTACTGTCATGGCCTTTTGATTAAAAAAAAATTGAAATACACATTTTTAAGGTATGATTTACATAAAATGTAATGCACTTGTTTTATATATAAGACTATGAGTTTTGACAAATTTCCACACCCATGTAATCACGACCACAACCAAGATACAGAACAATTCTGTCACCCCAAAATATTCTCTTGTGCCCTTTCTCAGCCATTCTATCTGCCCCCCCCATCATGCCAGCCCTAAAAAAACCCCATTGCCATCAAGTAGATTCCGACTCACAGTAACTCTGTAGCCCTAGGTAACCACCAACCTGCTTTCTGAGTCTGTAGATTAGCTTTGCCTATTCTATAATTGTATGTAAATGAAATCATACAGTGTGTGTTCTATTTCATTTCTTATGCTCAGAAAAATATTTTTGAGATTTATTTGTGTGCTTGCATTATCAGTTTGTTCCTTTCAATTTCTGAATAGTATTCCATTGTATGCATGATTTGAAGTTTGTTTATCCCCTCCCCAGCTGACAGACATTTAGGTTGTTTCCAGAAACATTCATGTAAATGCTTTTATAGGAACACAAGTTCCCATTTTCCGTCGGTAATTATCACAGAATTGCTAGGCTTATGGTAAATATGTTTAACTTTAAAAGAAATTTACAAATTGTTTCCCAAAGTGGCTGTATTATTTTGTATCCTGACAGTAATGTATATGAGTTTTAGTTGTTGTACATCCTGATAGCACTTGGTGATGTCCGACACTTTGCAGATGTGAAATAGCATCTCATTATAGTTTTAATTTGCATTTCCCTAATGATTAATGAGGAGTCCCTGGGTAGTACAAATGGTTAAGCACTCTACTTCTAGCTGAAAGGTTGTTGGTTCAAACACACCCAGAGGTGCCTTGGAAGACAGGCCTGGTGCTTCCTTCTGAAAGTTTATAGCTTTGAAAACCCTATGGAACAGTTCTACTCTGCACACATGGGATCATCGTGAGTTGGAATCAAATCTATGGCAACTAACAACAATAACGATGACTGATGATATTGAGAACAATGACTAAAGATGGTGAGAATCTTTTCATGTGTTTATTTTACCATTTACGTATCTTCATTAGAGAAATGTTTTCAAATCTTCTGTCCATTTTTTTTTTTTTTATTGGCTGTTTGCTTATTACGGAATTCTGAAAATCAGCTTTATCGAGGTTTAATTTATGTATAATAAGGGCACATATTTAAGTGTATAAAAAGTAAGTTCGAAATATGTATACACATGAAACTATCACCACAATCAAGGTAGCAAACATATCACCCCAATCACCTCCATTACCTCATACTCGTTTGTAATCCCTCTCTCCCTCCCTCCCTGTGTTCCCTGCCCCCCAGCCCCCACTTCTACCCTCTCACTGCTGTCCCCAGGCCACCAGCGATCCACTTTATTTTGCTCTCAGTTTTAATATTTTCACTGGGTATAACATTCTTGCCTGACTCTTCTTTTCAGCACACTTTAATGGTGTCACACCACTGTTTTCTGGGCTTGCATATTTCCTATCCGATGCACTTCTTATGTTTATCTTATGTCTTTTTTCTTTGCCTGCCTTCAAGATTTTCTTTTTATTATTCATCTACAGCAGTTTGAATATGATGTGACTTGACTGAGAAAATAAATATCATTATTATCCTGTTTGATGTTTTCTGAGCTCTTGGGATTTGTGGTTTGATATTTTTCATCACTTTTGGATAATTCTTGGCCATTGTGTCTTCAAATGTTTCTTCCACCCTAGTCTCATTTTCTTCTCCTTCTATGATTAGAAGGATATTAGCAAGTTTGATAGCACTTAGATGCTCTCTTCTGCTTTTTATTTCACTCTTTTTTTCTCCTTTGTGTTAGGCTTACAAAATTTCAATTGTCCTATTTTTAAGTTCATTGATTATTTCCTTAGTTGTATCGAATGTACTTATGAGTTTGCCAAAGGCATTCTTCATCTTGTTGCCATAGTTTTTACTTCCAGTGTTTCCTTTAGACCTTTTTTTATCTCTTGACTTAAATTCCTTGTCTGATAGTTTCCACATCTGGTTTATTTCTGGGTCTTGTTCTGTTGATTGCTTTGACTCTTGACAGTGGATTTTTATTTTGAAATCTGACATCATGTACAGAATAGTACAGATTGAGGTAAATGGTATTTATGTCTAGAAATGGGCAAGCCTCTTCCGTAAGGTTACTAATGCTGGGGGTTGTATCAATATAGTAAGGAGTTAAGCTATGTTTGTGTTTTGCTGTTGTTGCTATGATTATCTTCTATGCACAACCAATTTTAAATTCTCTCAGCATTACCTTACTTATGGTGGGGGCTGGGTTGCTACAGAGTTTTATAATGTTGCTTATCCATCTTCAGCTTTTAACTTTCCCTGTGTGTCAGTGCTTAAGAAGGGGTCCTCTCTCCATGTTCTTGTCCCCCTCCCAAAGGAAGAATGCTGTTGCTTGTTACTGGTGCTTGCTAGCCTGGAAAGGCAATGGGAGCAGTGGAAAAGACCCTGCCAGTGATTCTGCTGTTCTCAAGGGTTTTATATTCTCATGGTACCCCTCACTCACCTTCCAGAAATTTATTAAAAATTTTAGCTGAAATGTTATTAACTTACATGGTTTTCAGCATCTTTTTCTTGCATGTTCTGCTACAAGTGATCCAGTGCTCACATTCTTTCTCCTTAGAGATGCCTTTCTTAGGTTTCATGCTACTCGATGTTAGCTCTTTGACGAGTACATCAAAAGTGATGCTTTTGTGTTTATATAGCTTTTTCTTATTGTTAGGGTAAGGGTGATGTTCTTTCAAAACCTGCATTATATATATATATATCATGTTTCTGCATTTGGGGCATACCTTATATGTTTTTCTTTTTCTTTAGATATAAAGTATTTGGTTGTATCCCCTGAACTGCTCTGAAGCCCCCTTTGGAAAAGAAGTCCATGACATTCTGTAACACTTATTGTATGAATGATTTGGGATAGTGGGGATGGGGAGACTTTTAGTATTCAACTACCTGTGGCAAGCTGGAAGCATCTGTGTAATTACCAGAATGATAACTTATGGGGACAGAAACAATAGACTTTTGGACATGCTCGTATTTTTTGCCCACAAACAGCCTAAGTGTTGAGATCCTGTTTCAAAATATAACACACATTGCGTAACTGGGAATAAAGTGGCAATGTTATTTATGTACACATTATGCTAAACTAGAAAACAAAGACATTTACTGGTGACACAAATGAGGTAGGTCTTATGCAAATAGCTGAAGAAATAGAATTATTTTTACCCAGGAGGTAGCCGTAGTATATATGTCTTATGTTAAATCTTTAATAAATGAGATTGCTCTGAAGAGTTTAAATTTGTTATTCCACTATGGTGATATGCTTGGAAAAATAATTTTCTCTAATATATTAGCAAATTCTTCTGTTAATTTATATAAGAAGTATTATTATTTTTTTAAATATAGTAGACCCACAGGATATTGTATTAAATCATTTAACAAGATCGTGTGAGAGATCACTAGTGTACTATAACCAATGTGCCTTTTTTCCACTTTTGCAGAAAAGTAATGGATTGATTTGTCTTGACAGTGTCTCTAATTCTTATGAGAAGTTCTGAAGAAGAAAATGCTAAAAGTGACATTATTTTAATTCTTCCTGAAAGTCTATCACTGACTTAGAATAATGCAAGGCCACGCAAATCACAAGGGAAATCAGATGCACATTAACTTCAATATATCTGTGATGGAAATGTTAACTTTCAGGTCTTCAAAGAGAATTCCTATTGGCATCAGAACTCTTCATTTCTCCATCCTGTGGCTTTTAAACTTCATGAGGAGGGTATAGTAAGGGAATTACTAGTCTAACAATACATTGAGTCCCTTTAAGGAATAGCCACTCAGCTTTCATAGTGTTTTTATTTTTCTTAGGAAAGCAAAACAAAACCAACTTTTCCCCTCTTCCTTCCCGTTTCTCAGTTCTTGAGTATATCAGTGGAGACTCATGTTTTAGAGTCAGTCTAGACAAATAGGCAATAAAGTGAAGTTTATTTAACTATGTTGTAGATTTCATTAACCATGATCTTTTTGAAAGTGTTATTAATTATTTTTAAATATTTGAATTAATTGTATTTAGCATAAATTAGACCCAAGGCCTAATTATGCATTCTCATGGATGATGTAATTAAAATTGTAAAATGAAACAAAAACAACAGCTAACACTTCTGCAAACTCAGCTTGCTTAATATTTCAAAGTAGTGTTAATAAAATCCACATAACCAGTTTGCATTTCCCGAGTGGATAGATATTGGAAAGAAGAATATTTTCTTTGTGACCAGGGCAAAAAGAAATAAGAAAGCGAAATTCCCTTTGCGAACAAGAGAAATAATTTTCGCTTAGGGTATCTTTCTAGAATTTAGAGAGTCTAAAGGAAACCCTGGTGCCATAGTGGTTAAGAACTACTGCTGCTAGCCAAACGGCAGTTCAAATTCACCAACCACTCATTGGAAACTCTATGGGGCAGTTCGACTCTGTCCTATAGGGTTGCTATGAATCAAACAAATAAACAAACCCATTTCTGTTGAGTCAATTCCAACTCATGGAGACCCCATGTATGCACACTAGAACTGTTCTTGGTTGCAATTTTTATGGAGGCAGACTGACAAGCCTTTCTTCCATGGTACTGCTGGGTGTGTTCTGCCAAGCTTTAGGTTAGCAGTTGAGCCCGAACACTTTGCACCACAAGGCGTATTACCTATGGTATGTTAAAGGAGGCCAGTGCAGCTATCAGTCCTTTTGAAGTCTGAAGGATGAACCTGGGAGGTATTAAGTTGCTCTCATTTGCTCTGAATTAGCAACAGTGTGTACTAACATGCAGTGGAAACTTAGCGAATGGTCACTGAATTGAGTTGTTCCCTTCTAGCCCCAGAATGGGCCTGACTAGGAGCAGGAGTGGATCTCCAGGGACTGTTTCTTCTGAATTATGAATTTATTATATGAAAAGTTTTATAAAGGTATACAAATTAAGTGACATTTAATTTGTTGAAAAGAATAAAATTATGTCGAATTGGATATGCCCCAGAAAATCTAGGCTACCTGCCGTAGCCTCAGGTTATAAATGCAAATATGGTTCATTGTAATTTTTTCTACAATCACTGCAGTGTGCATAAATAAACTGAAAAAACTGTACTATGGGATAAATATCAGTTTCAATGAATGGGACCTGAATTCTTATAGCCTACTAGAATCCATTGCTTTAGAAAGTAAGATGTCTTTATTATTTGGTATCTACCTGTCAGGACTGAGGTCATAAACACAAACTTCCACAGCTTTTGATAAGTACACAGTACAGAGTCTTTTAAACACATTGAGGAAAGACCATTTATAATAGTGAATAATAAGGAATGTGGTTTCTTTTGGAGAAATCTAAAAGTTAAATACTTGTAAGGTTACTATTCAGAATAATAACAGTTTTATTTTTGTAACCAAATTATAAAAATGTGGATAAACTGGATAGCTACAAGATCATAATATCCCAATTTAGACCACTCTTTACAGAAATGTGTTCCAACTTGTTGCTCGAATTCACACATTGCTATTTATCAGTCTAGATTTTTTTTCCATGTTTATTTTATGCGTCAATGATTACTGTCTCATCTGTGAGCTAGAATATTGAATCTAATTTGGACTACGGTGTTGAGAAGACCATATCTGTCTTTACACATTTGAGATGGTAACATTTGCCATTTCAGATAATTCTGTAGCTCAGAGCACTTGGAAATTTCCCATCAATGCTGCATCTTGGAGCCCTGGGAAAGAATCACATATTAGTGTTGTTCGACAGAAATAGGATTTCCTCTGTTCTTCCGTTTCTACTTGTAGGCTTAACTGTATTTGGCCAGCCAGGCAAATGCTGCTGTGAACAGAGGATTAGATAATTGCAAGTGAAACTGAAACAAGTAGTATTTCATAGCTATTCAGGTAGGTTTAACTTAGCATTCAAAGTCACCCAGACATCTGGTCTACCATCTCCTTCAAATCTTTTACTTGTTGCTTTCCCACTTGCCCTTTAATTTTAGATTCATGGTATTTCAAATTACCTTACCTCTACTTCCTTGGTGCTTGGGGAGTCCTCCAACACTCTTCACTGCTGAAGAGTGAAACTTTCAGCCTACCAATTGGGATTTTGTTCTGTTCAATACCAAATTACTAATTGGATTTGGTGTGATAAACAAAATGTGGTAAAGCTAGGAGAAACTAATTCCTACCCTTCTTAATATATGACTCACATTTAAAATTACCTCTAGTACCCACCTCCTTCTGGGCTTTTATTCTAGTTAGGATTCCCTGTGAGAAGAACCAAATCATCCAATATATCTTATTACTGTATTCAGAAAACACATCTTATTTTGCATGCTACTTACTGTTTCTTGCACACTTACATGTCCCTTTTTCCTTTATTCATTTCTTCTTGCCCCCCTTCTTGAACTATTTTAAGCCCTTCAGAGAACTAATATTAGACACAGTGTTTATCCTTGAAAAACTTAACTATAAATAATAACATGAGCTGTTAACATTCATAGAGATCTTATTACGTGCTGGACACTGCTCTAAGATCATAATTTCCTTTAATTCTTAGAAAAAAAGATTGTAAGGTAGGCTAACGTTGCCTTCATTGTAAAAGATGAGGAAACACGTCAAGAGATGTTAGGTCCTTGGCCTAGGTTGGTGCAAAGACTAGATTTCCTGACTCCAAATGTAGGAAATTTTTGGTGATTTGCAATCTCCCTAGAGGCAGATGTGTAGATAGAAGGTAATAGATATCCTAAAAGTGGTACCGTTCGCATTCTCTGGGAAAGCAGAGAAGGGCCATTGGTAAGTAGGGAATGTGACTTCAAGGATGATTTTGTGCAGTAAGTGGCAATTAAACTGGGCCTTGAATGACATTAGGGTTTTGAGGTATGTGTGTGTATATGAATCCTCAAGATTGTAAGGCACTTACAAATAAATGCTTCTAGCCTTAAGAAAGTTGGCCTTATTTTTGGAGTGTATAGGGTCACTATGAGTTGGAACCGACTCGAGGGCACCTAACAACAACAGCAAAGCTCTGAGATAACTGAGATCCAGGGAGAATAAACGGTTTGTCAAATCACACAGCTTAGCTGAAGCCGAGCCAGGATTAGGACCAGCACCATGTTTTTGCCAATATCATTTTAATAGGCACTTTGCTGTATCCTTCCTGGACCTTCATCAGCTACAGCTCAAAATCAGTCCAAAAAGTTGATCTAGAGATTTATGTCCAATTATCAGGACTTCTACTAGTGATTTCCTGCTCCTAAAGTAAGCTCATTTAAGGGAAATCAGCTTACCTGTAATTAATTACTCTTCTGTAAAAATGGAAGCACATAAGCGATACGTGACTAGCACTGCTAAAGAAACGATTAACTAAAAATATTTTAAAATGAAATTCAAAATGCTATAGAAAAATAAAAACAAACAAAACCTTGGAAAAGAGATCTTTTGAAGAAATAATGAAATGCCTAAAGAGAGTGGGAGTCTTTCCCTTGGTGAACAAAAGGTTAAGATATTGTCCGTATGTCAAGTTTAGATTGTCATTGTAGTGGGAACAGCCAGTCTACCTTTCCTTTTTGTTCTGCCCATGTTCAATCAGTTTAAAAATGCACACAACAGTTCAGAAGTTGGTGTTAGCAAAATCAACTTTGTTCACTTTCTGAATTTGAAAGATTGAAAAACTTTTTGGAAAAAACAGTCCAGTTTATAAGGCTTGGTAGGGATTGGGATTATTGGTTTTGGTTTAGAGCGAAGAACAGGGATGGTATCTGATTTATAAGAATAAAAGAAGTTAATTTGATTAATTAGGATATTTGCTTTCATTTCATTCCCTCATTGGTGTTAATTATTTAATGACTTGAAAAGAACAGTGGAACATAAAAGTTTAAAAACAATTAGGGACTTGTGTATAATTTGGAAATTTGTGGTAACAAGAGCTCAAGTGATAGCCAGCTATATCTTTCACTGGAAAATAAGAGTAACCTCCTTTTTATATACAATGATTCATTATTATAGAATAATAATGTTTTATTATTGTACTTTTTCAACATCTACAAAATGAAATAGTCTAATGAGCTCATATGTTCCCATGACCCAGCTTAAATAATTGCCAAGTTTTTGCCAATTTTGTTTCACCTTGTTTCACCTATGGACCTTCCTTGTCTTTTTATCTTCACTAAAAAT
This sequence comes from Elephas maximus indicus, assembly GCF_024166365.1. NCBI lineage: Eukaryota > Metazoa > Chordata > Mammalia > Proboscidea > Elephantidae > Elephas > Elephas maximus. Next base: position 19,137,714 of record NC_064828.1, on the reverse strand, counting down.
TTTAAAAGAAAATCCCAGACATAATGTTTTTTCACCTTACAACACTTCACTACATATTGCTAACCAATGTGGGTTTGTTTTTTTATGTTGATACAATACTAATATCACATTTAACAAAATTAATAATTTTATTATAATCTAATACTGTACTCAAATTTCAACTGTCTTAAAGAACTTTTAAAAATATCTTTTTTTTTTTTACCATTATTTTTTTCAAATAGAAATCCAAACAAGGTCTAAGACCACTCATTTTATTTGGTTGATAAGCCCCTTAAGTCTCTTTTAATCTATAACAGATCTGCCTCCTTTTTAATAATATTTATATGGAATTAATCAGGTCATTTGTCCTGTCGAATTAGCTTATTGTTTCCTCGACATGTCAAATAACTGTTTATCACCTATTTCCTATAAATGGTAGTTATATCTAAAGGCTTTATTATATTCAGGCTAAAATAACTCATCTTAAAATTTCTTAGAAATGTTTGGAAAAGACAACTGTCAGTATGTTATAGAATTACTTCGTTCCTCAGGTAAGGTCCGTCATTTTTATGCCCAATAAACGTGAGGTATTATTTATATATAATCAAATGCACAGGTTGCAAATGAGTTTTGAAAATTGTGTATTCCCATTCAACCACCACCCAAAACAAGATATAAAACATTTCCATTATGCCGTGAAATTCCTTTATGCCTCCTTTCAGTCAATTACTCCTTCTAGGAGCAACCACTTTTAGACTTCTATTACCATAGATTAGTCTTGCCTGTTCTTGAATTTTATATAAATGACTTCTTTTCCTCAAGATAATATCTTTGATATTAATCCATATCGTCATGTGAACTAGTAGCTCTTAAATTTTAATTGCTGAGTAGCATTCAATTTTATGACTATGCCACAAAGTGTTTATCAGTTCTTTGTTATCGGTCATGGGTTGTTTCTAGTTTTTGACTTCTATGAATATTGCTTCTCTAAATATTTATATATTTCTTGGGTAAACACCAAGAACTGTACTCTAACATATTATTCAGAGACCTAAAAAAACTTGCCTACAGTAAGATTGCAAAGATATTCTCCTATGTTTTCTTATGAATTATTTATGGTTCTAGATTTTATGTTTAGGTCTATAATCTATTTTGAATTGATTTTGGGTATGATGTGAGGTAGGGGTAAAGGATCTTTTTTCTTCCATACAGTTTTTCCATATCTCCTATATCTTTTGTTAAAAAGACTTTGCTTTCCTCAAAGAATTGTCTTGTGCCTTTATTAAAATCAGTTGCTTTTTTACATGTTGATCTATTAACCTCTCCGATGTCAATACAACATTGTTTTCTTTAATGTCAATACAACATTGTTCTGATTAGCTTTAGAATAAATCTTGATTTCAGAAGGAGAAAGTTCTCCAACTTTTTTTCCTTCATGATTGTTTCTACCATTCTAGATCCTCTGTATTTCCATATAAATTTTAGAATCACTTTGTCAATATAAAAAAAAAAATACTGCTGATATTTTATTTGTTACTTTCACAGAATCGATAGGTCAATTTGGGGGAAATTAATATTTAACCAGAGTCCCTGGGTGGTGCAAATGGTTTATGTGCTCAGTTGCTAAATGAAAGGTTGGAGGTTTGAATCCACCCAGAGGTGTCTCAGAAGAAAGGCTTGACAATCTGCTTCTGAGAAACCAGCCACTGAAAACCCTGTGGAGCACAGTTCTACTCTGCCACACATGGGATTGCCATGAGTTGGAATCAACTTGATAGCAACTGGTACTGGTAATATTTAACCAAATAAATTCTACCAAACATTAACATGGTTTGTCTCTCCATTTATTTAGATCTTCTTTAAGTTTCCTAGCAATATTTTGCAGGTTTCTAAACAGGGGCCTTACGCATATTTTGTGTGATCTGTCCCTAGGTATTTGATTTTTTGGAATGCTTTTACAAATAATTTTTTTTAATTCCATTTTTTGGTTAGTATAGAGAAATAAGACTGATTTTTGTATATGAATCTTGTATCTGGCAAATATACTAGAATTTTCTATGTATAAAATCACATCATCTGGGAAAAAGAATAGTTTTCTTTTTACCTCCTTCCCAATCTCTATTAGTTGGAATCAACTCAGTGGCAATGGGTTTGAGTTTTCCAAACTCGAGGCCTTCTGTTTCTTTTTCTCGCCCCACTGCACTGTCTAGAACTCGCACAATGTTGAAATAAAAATTATGAGAGCAGATATTCTCATAAAAAGAATGTGCTCAACATTTTACCATTAAATTTGAAGCTAGCTGTAAGTTTTTCATAGATGGCCTTTATTATGTTGAGAAAAATTCTTTTTTATTCCTAGTTTCTGAGAGTTTAAAAAAAATCATAAATAAGCATTGAATTTTGTCAAAAGCTTTTTCTGTATTTATTAATTATCATTTTTTTCCCCCTCTTTCTGTTACGTGATGAATTATATTGATTGATTTTTGATAGTTAAACCATCATTGCATCCCTGGAATACACACCACTGATCATGATATATCATTCATTTTATATATTGCTGGGCTTGATTTACTAACATGTTGTTGAGGACTTTTTGTATTTTCAAGAATGACATTTACCTGTAATTTTCTCTTCCTTCCTCCCTCCCACCCCCTCTCCTTCTTTATCTGCCCCCTTCTATTCCTTCCTTCCTTTTTTCCTTTTATATCTTTTTCAAATTTTGTAATTAGGTTTATTGTGGTCCTATAAAGTGAACTGGGAAATGTTTCCTCCTCCTCTACTTTATTAAAAATTTGTATTTTTAATTTTTTAAAAATGTTTAGTAAAATTCATTGATGAAAACTTATCAGCCCAAATTTTGCTTTATCTTGGTGGGAAAATATTTTATTAAAATTAATTTTCTCTAATAGATATAAGGCTATTCATTCAGTTTTTCTATTTCTTTCAGTGTCAGTTTTGGCAAGTTTTGTTTCTCAAGGAATTTGTCCACTTCATACAAGCTGTTGAATTTATTGGCATAATTTTTTTTATACTATGCCATTATCTTCCTTGTAATGGCTATAGACTCTGTAGGGTTTTTTCCTGTTTCATATTGAATGCTCATAATTCATGTTTCTCTTTCTTTTTTGCCATTTTTTGGAGGTGTGGAGGCACAGTGGTTAAGAGTTCAGTGGCTAACCAAAAGGTCAGCAGTTCAAATCTACCAACTGCTCCTTGAAAACCCTATGGGGCACTTCTACTCTGTCCTATAGGGTCGCTATGTGTTGGAATCCACTCAATGATGATGAGTTTCGTTTGGCTTTTGGTGCAATTTTATAAAATGTATTAACGTTTTCAAAGAACTAACACTTGTTGAGTTTTTCCACTATTTTTCTGTTTTCTATTTCATTGATTTCTGCTTTTATTACTATTATTTTCTTCCCTCTATTTCCTACCATCTTAAAACAAAAGCTGATATAATTTATTTTAAACATTTCTTCTCTAATATAGGAGTTCAAATCAATAAATTTCCTTCAACCACTGCTTTAGCTGTGTCTCACAAATTTATACATGTTGTATTTCCTTATTATGTAGTTCAAAATATTTAAAAATTTCACTTGTGGTTTGTTTTTTATCCCCTGGGTTATTTAGATGTATGTGGCTTAATTTCTAAATAATTTGAAGTTTTCTAGATGTCTTCTTGATTACTAATTTAATACTATGGTGGTCAGAGAATATACTTGCTCTGATTTCATCCTATTGAAAGTTTTTGAGACCCAGCACGAGGTCTATTATGGTTCAAAAGAGTTTGTACTTGGGGGCTGTTGGGTGGAATATTCTATAAATATCAATTCAAGCTGGTTGATAGCATTGTTCAGAGCTTCTATATCCTTACTGATTTTTTGGTTGTTGTTGTTCTATTTGTCTATCAATTACTGAGAAAGAGGTGTTTAAATCTCCAATTGTGATTGGTGGATTTGTCTATTTTTGTCTTCTGTTCTATCAGATTTTGGTTCATGTAATTTGAAGCCCTGTTACTAAGTGCATGTATATTTAGAATTACTATATTTACACTTCTGTTCTTGTTAGGTGTCATCAAATCAGTTCCTACTCATAGCGACCCTACATACAACAGAATGAAACATTGCCCAGTCATGCACCATCCTCCAGTTAATTGCTATGCTTGAGCCCATTGTTGCAGCCATGGTGTCAGTCCATCTTGTTGAAGATCTTCCTCTTTTTTGCTGTCACTCTACTCTGCACTAGTCCACTGATGAAGAACAAAGACCACAGCCTTCAGTGTGGATTAGGCCTCAACATAAAACAAAAATCCTCACAACTGGACCAATAAGCAACATCATGATGAATGGAGAAAAGACTGAGGTTGTCAAGGATTTCATTTTACTTGGATCCACAAACGACACCCATGGAAGCTGCAGTCAAGAAATCAAAAGACTCATTGCATTGGGCCAATTGGCTGCAAAGGACCTCTTTAAAGTATTGAAAAGTAAAGATGTCACCTTGAGGACTAAGGTATGCCTGACCCAAGCCATGGTGTTTTCAATCATCTCAAATGCATGTGGAAGCTGGACAATGAATAGCAAAGACCGAAGAAGAATTGACACCTTTGAATTGTGGTGCTGGCAAAGAATATTGAATATAGCATTGACTGCCAAAAGAAAGAACAAATCTGTCTTGTAAGAAGTACAACTGGAATGCTCCTTAGAAGCAAGAATGCCGAGACTGTCTCACATGCTTTGGACATGTTATCAGGAGAGATCAGTTCCTGGAGAAGGACATCATGCTTGGTAAAGTAGAGGATCATTGAAAAAGAGGAAGCCCTTAAACGAGATGGATTGACACAGTGGCTGCAACAATGAGCTCAAGAATAGCAACAATTGTGAGGATGGTCCAGGACCAAGGGCGCTGTTTTGTTCTTTTGTGCATGGGATCGCTATGAGTCAGAAAGGACTCCACGGCACCTAACAACAACAACAACAACTACTCTACCAAGCATGATGTCCTTCTCCAGAGACCAGTACCTTTTGATTTTATGTCCAAATTATGTGAGATAAGGCCTCGCCATCCTCACTTCTAGTCACATTCTGGTTGTACTTCTTCCAAGATAGATCTGTTTGTTCTTTTGGTAGTCTATGGTATGTGCAGTATTCTTCATCAACACCATAATTCAAAGGCATTGATTCTTCTTTGATCTTCCTTAGTCATTGTGCAGCTTTCACATGCATATTAGATGACTGAAAACATCATGGCTTAAGTCAGGGGCACCTTTTAGTTCTTAAAGAGACATCTTTGCTTTTTAACACTTTAAAGAGATCTTTTGCAGCAGATTTGCCCAGTGCAATGCATCATTTGATTTCTTTACTGCTGTTTCCATGGGCGTTGATTATAGATCCAAATAAAATGAAATCCTTGACAGCTTCAAACTTTTCTCCATTTATCATGATGTTACTTACTGGTCCAATTGTGAGGATTTTTGTTTTCTTTATGTTAAAGTGTAATCCATACTGAAGGCTGTGGTCTTTTGTCTTCATCAGTAAGTACTTCAAGTCCTCTTTACTTTCAGCAAGCAAGGTTGTGTCATCTGCATATCACAGGCTGTTAATGAGTCTTTCTCCAATCCTGATGCCATGTTCTTCTTCATATAGTCCAGCTTCTCAGATTATTTGTTCAGCATACAGATTGAATAAGTATGGTGAAACGATACAACCTTGACTCATAGCTTTCCTGACTTTAAACCATGTAAAAACAAAAACCCAGTGCCGTTGAGTTGATTCCAACTCACAGCAACCCTATAGGACAGAGTAGAACTGCCCCATAGAGTTTCTAAGGAGCGCCTGGAGGATTTGAACTGCCGATCCTTTGGATAGCAGCCGTAGCACTTAAGCACTACGCCACCAGGGTTTCCTTAAACCATGTAATATCCCCTTATTCTGTTTGAAAGACTGCCTTTTGGTCTAAGTACAGATTTGTCATGAGCACAGTTAAGTGTTCCAGAATTCCCATTCTTTGCAATGTTATCTATAATTCGTTATGATCCACACAGTTGAATGCCTTTGCATAGTCAATAAAACACAGGTAAACATCTTTCAGGTGTTCTCTGCTTTCAGCCATGATCCATCTGACATTAGCAATGACATCCCTCATTCCATGTCCTCTTCTGAATTAGGCTTGAATTTCTGGAAGTTCCCTGTTGACGTATTGGTGCAAATGTCTTTGAATGATCTTTAGCAAAATTTTACTTGTGTGTGATTTTAATGATATCGTTTGATAATTTCTGTGTTCTAATGGATCACCTTTCTTTGGAATAGGCATTAATACGGATCTCTTCCAGTTGGATGGCCAAGTAACTGTCTCCCAAAATTCTTAATTCAGGTGAGTGAGCACTTCCAGCTCTATATCTGTTTGTTGAAACACCTCAACTGATATTCTGTAAATTCCTAGAACCTGCTTTTCTCCCGTGGCTTTAATGCAGCTTGGTACCATTGGTTCTTGATCATATGCTACCTCTTGAAATGTTTGAATGTCAACCAATTCTTTTTGGTACGGTGGCTCTGTGAATTCCTTCCATCTTCTTTTGATGCTTCCTGCATCATTTAGTATCTTCTCCACGGGAAATTGCAACATGCAGATTGAATTTTTTCTTCAGTTCTTTGAGCTTGAAAAATGCTGAGCGTGTTCTTCCCTTGTGGTTTTCTATGTCCAGGTTTTTGCACATTTCATTATAATGCATTGTTTTCTTGAGCTGCCCTTTGAAATCTTCTGTTCAGGTCTTTTACTTCATCATTTCTTTCTTTCGCTTTAGCTACTCTATGTTTAAGAGCAAGTTTCAGAGTCTGTTCTAACCATTTTGGTCTTTTCTTTCTTTCCTGTCTTTTTAATACCCTTTTGCTTTCTTCATGTATTATGTCCTCGATGTCATTCCACCACTCTTCTGGTCTTCGGTCAGTAGTGTTCAATGCATCACATCTGTTCTTGAGATGGTCTCTAAATTCAGTTAAAAAAAAATTGGGATATACTTAAGTTTGTACTTTGGTTTTCATGTATTTGTTCTCATTTTCTTCAACTTCAACTTGCGTATAAGCAATTGATGGTCTGTTCCACAGTTGGCCCCTGGCCTTGTTCTGACTGATGATATTGAGCTTTTTCACAGTCTCTTTCCACAGATGTAGTCAATATGATTCCTATGTATTTCATCTGGTGAGGTCCATGTGTATAGTTGATGTTTACATTGTTGAAAAAAGGGTATTTGCAATGAAGAAGTCGTTGATGTTGCAAAATTCTATCATGCCATCTCCAGCATCATTTCAATCACCAAGGCCATATTTTCCAACTGCTGATCCTTCTTTTTTGTTTCCAACTTTTGCATTCCAATCGCCAGCAATTACCAATGCATCTTGATTACATATTTGGTCAATTTCAGGCTGCAGAAGTTGGTAAAAATCTTCAATTTCTTCCTCTGATATTAGTATTTAGTGTGTAAATTTGAATAGTCATGTTAACTGGTCTTCCTTGTAGGTGTAGAGATACCCTATCACTGACAGCACTGTGTTTTAGAATAGATCTTGAAATGTTCTTTTTGACAATGAACGCAATGTCATTCCTCTTCAATTTGTCATTCCCGGCATAGCATACCATATGATTGTCCGATTCAAAATGGTTAATTTCATCTCACTAATGCCCAAGATATTGATGTTTATGAGTTCCATTTCATTTTTGACAACTTCCAATATTCCTAGATTCATATTTTGTACATTCCACATTCCTAGTAAAATGCTGAACAGAAGACTTCAAAGGGTGGCTTGAGAAGACAAAGTGAAGTGTTATAATAAAATGTGCAAAGACCTAGATTTAGAAAATCAAAAGGGAAGAACAGGCTTGACATTTCTCAAGCTGAAAGAACTAAAAAACAATTCAAACCTCGAGTTGCAACACTGAAGGATTCTATGGGAGAAATATTGAACTATGCAGGAAGTATCAAAAGAAGATGGAAGGAATATGCAGAATCACTTTACTGAAAAAATTGGTCGTTGTTCAACCTTTTCAGGAGGTAGCATAATATCAAGATTTGATAGTACTGAAAGAAGTCCAAGTTGCACTGAAGGCATTGGCGAAAAACAAGGCTCCAGGAATTGATGGACAACGAACTGGTTTCAACAAATGGATGCAGCATTGGAAGCACTCACTGGTCATTACCAAGAAATATGAAACACAGCTACCTGGCCAACCAGGTGGAAGAGATCCATATTTGTGTCCATTCCAAAGAAAGGTGATCCAACAGAATGTGGAAATTATTGAATAATATAATTATTATCACACACAAATAAAATTTTGCTGACGATCATTCAAAGGTGTTTGCACTTGTACATCGACAGGGAGCTTCCAGAAATTCAAGCTGAGATCAGAAGAGGATGTGGAACAATGGATATCATTGCTGATGCCAGATGGATCTTGGCTGAAAACAAAGAATACCAGAAAGATGTTTACCTGTATTTTATTGACTATATGAAGGCCTTCAACTGTGTGGATCATAACAAATTATGGATTACATTTGGAAGAATGGGAATCCCGGGATACTTAATTGTGCTCATGAGGAATCTGTACATAGTCCAAGAGGTAGCTGTTTGAACAACACAAGTGGATACTGCATGGTTTAAAATCAGGAAAGGTGTGCATCAGGGCTATATCCTTTCACCATACTTACTCAATCTGTATGCTGAACAAATAACCTGAGAAGCTGGACTATATGGAGAAAATCGTGGCATCAGGAGAAAGACTTAATAACAACCTGTGATATGCAGACGATACTACCTTGCTTGCTGAAAGTGAAGAAGATTTGAAGCACTTAGTGATAAAGATCAAAGACTACAACCTTCAGTATGGATTACACCTTAATATAAAGAAAAAAAAATCCTCACAACTGGACCAATAAGCCACATCATGATAAATGGAGAAAAGATTGAAGTTGTCAAGGATTTCATTTTAGTTAAACCCATAATCAATGCCCATGGAAGAGGCAGTAATCAAATGATGCATTGCATTGGACAAATCTGCTGCAAAAGACCTCTTTAAAGTGTTAAAAAGCAAAGATGTAGCTTTAAGGACAAAGGTGTGTCTGACCTTAGCCATGGTGTTTTCAATGGCTTCATATGCATGTGTAAGCTGGACAATAATTAAAGAAAACCAAAGAATTGATGTCTTTGTATTATGGTGTTGGTGAAGAATATTGAGTATACCATGGACTGCCAGAAGAATGAACAAGTCTGTCTTGGAAGAAGTGCAGCCAGAATGTTACTGAGAAGCAAATTCGGCAAGACTTTGTCTCACATACTTTGGACATGTTATTACGATCGACAGGTCCCTGGAGAAGGATATCATGCTTAGCAAAATAGAGAGACAGAGTAAAAGAGGAAGATCCTCAACAAAATGGACTGACACAGCCGCTGCAACAATGGGCTCAAATATATCAACAATTTTGAGGATGGCAAAGGACAGGGCAGTGTTTCATCCTGTTGTGCATAGGGTCATTATGAGTTGGAACTGTCTCAACAGCATCTAACAACAACATAGTATTCTAACATTTCTATTTTGTTCTTTTTAGTAGTTTTATATTTCATTGAAAATTTCACTTCCTTCACGTGCCAATTTTCACTAGATTGTATAACAATTTATGAGAGTTATTTTTTTAAATTTTTATTGTGCTTTAATGAAAGTTTACAAATCAAGTCAGTCTCTCACATAAAAATTTATACACACCTTGCTATATACTCCTAAGTGCTCTCCACATAATGAGACAGCACACTCCTTCCCTCCACTCTCTCTTTTCATGTTCATTTGGCCAGCTTCTGACCCCCTCTGCTCTCTCATCTCCCCTCCAGACAGGAGATGCCAACATAGCCTCATGTGTCTACATGATCCAAGAAGCTCATTCTTCACCAGTATCATTTTCTATCCCAAAGTCCAGTCCAATCCCTGTCTGAAGAGCTGGCTTTGGGAATGGTCCCTGTCTTGGGCAAATGGAAGGTCTGGGGACCATAACTTCCGGGGTCCTTCTAGTCTCAGTCAGACCATGAAGTCTGGTCTCTTTACAAGAATTTGGGGTCTGCTTCCCACTGCTCTCCTGCTCCCTCGGGGGCTCTCTGTTTCACCCCCTGTCAGGGCAGTCATCTGTTGTACCCAGACACCATCTAGCTCTTCTGGTCTCAGGCCTATGCAATCTCTGGTTTATGTGGTCCTTCCTGTCTCTTGGGCTCATGATTACCTTGTGTCTTTGATGTTCTTCATTCTCCTTTGCTCCAGGTGGGTTGAGACCAATTGATGCATCTTAGATGGACGCTTGCTAGTGTTTAAGACCACAGAAGCCCCTCTTCAAAGCGGGACACAGAATATTTTCTTAATAGATTTTATTATGCCAATTGACTTAGAAGTTCCCGGAATCCATGGTCCCAAAACCCCTGCCCCTGCTATGCTGGCCTTTGAAGCTTTCAGTTTATTCAGGAACCCTCTTTGCTTTTAGTTTAGTCCAGTTGTGTTGACCTCGCCTGTATTGTGTGTCGTCCTTCCCTTCACCGAAAATAATTGTTATCCACTATCTAAGCAGTGAAAACACCTCTCCCTCCCTCCATCCCTCCCCACTCTCGTAACCATCAAAGAATATTTTCTCCTCTGTTTAAACTATTTCTCCAGTCCTTATGATATTGGTCTTATACAGCATTTGACCTTTTGCAACTGAGTAATTTCACTCAGTGTAATGCCTTCCAGATTCCTCCATGTTATGAAATGTTTCACGGATTCATCATTCCCCTTTATCAGCACATAGTATTCCATTGTGTGACTATACCATAATTTATTTATCCATTCATCCGTTGATGGGCACCTTGGTTGTTTCCATCTTTTTCCTGTTGTAAACAGTGCTGCAATGAACATGGGTGTGCATATATCTCTTCATGTAAAGGCTCTTATTTCTCTAGGGTATATTCCAAGGAGAGGGATTGCTGGATCCTATGGTACTTCTATTTATAGCTTTTTAAGGAAGTGCCAAATCGATTTCCAAAGTGATTGTACCGTTTTATGTTCCCACCAGCAGAGTTTCAGTGTTCCAGTCTCTTTACAACCTCACAAAGATTTATTATTTTCTGTTTTTTGGATTAATGCCAGCCTTGTTGGAGTGAGAAGGAATCTCACTGTAGTTTTGATTTGCATTTCTCTAGTGGCTAATGATCTTGAGCATTTCCTCATATATCTGTTAGCTACCTGAATGTCTTCTTTAGTGAAGTGTCTGTTCATATCCTTTGCCCATTTTTTAACTGGGTTATTTGTCTTTCTGTAGTTGAGTTTTTGCAGTATCATGTAGATTTTAGAGATCTGACGCTGATTGGAAATGTAATAGCTAAAAACTTTTTCCGAGTCTGCAGGTAATCTTTTTACTCTTTTGGTGAAGTCTTTGGATGAGCATAGGTGCTTGATTTTTAGGAGCTCCCAGTTATCTAGTTTCTCTTCTGCATTGTCAGTAATGTTTTGTATACTGTTTATGCCATGTATTAGGGCTCCCTATTTTTTCTTCCATGATCTTTATTGTTTTAGATTTTATATTTAGGTCTTTGATCCATTTTGAGCTCTTTTTTGTGCATGGATTGAGGTATGGGTCTTGTTTCATTTTTTTGCAGGTGGATACCCTGTTATGCCAGCACCATTTGTTAAAGAGACTATCTTTTCCCTATTTAACTGACTTTGGGGCCTTTGTCAAATATCATCTGCTCATATGTGAATGGATTTATATCTGGATTCTCAATTCTGTTCTATTGGTCTATGTATTTGTTGTTGTACCAGTACCAGGCTGTTTTGACTACTGTGGCAGTACAATAGGTTCTAAAATCAGGTAGGGTGAGGCCTCACACTTTGTTCTTCTTTTTCAGTAATGGTTTACTTATCTGATACCTCTTTCCCTTCCATATAAAGTTGGTGATTTGTTTCTCCATCTCATTGAAATATGTCCTTGGCATTTGGATCAGAATTGCATTGTATCTATAGATCACTTTTGGTAGAATAGACATTTTTACAGTTTTAAGCCTTCCTGTCTATGAGCAAGGTATGTTTTCCCACTTATGTAGGTCTCTTTTGGTTTCTTGCAGTAATGTCTTGTTTTCTTTGTTCAGGCCTTTTACATCTCTGGTAAGATTTATTCCTAAGTATTTTATCTTCTTGGGGGCTACTGTGAATGGTATTGATTTAGTGATTTCCTCCTTGATGTTCTTTTTGTTGGTGTAGAGGAATCCAACTGATTTTTGTATGTTTATCTTGTGTGCCAATTCTCTGCTGAACTCTTCTGTTAGTTTCAATAGTTTTCTTGAGGATTCTTTAGGGTTTTCTGTGTATAAGGTCATGTCATCTGCAAATAGAGATACTTTTACTTCTTCCTTACCAATCTGGGTGCCCTTTATTTCTTTATCTAGCCTAATTGCTCTGGCTAGGACCTACAGCACAATGATGAATAAGAGTGGTGATAAAGGGAGAGGCAGAGCCAAGATGGCGGGATAGACAGACTCTTCCAGCGAGCCCTCTTTACAACAAAGACCCAAAAAAACAAGTGAAACTAGTATATTTGTGACAAACTGGGAGCCCTGTGCATCAAAAGCAAGCTTAGACAATGAATTGAGGGGCAGGGGGAGGAAGAGACCATTCAAAAGTGGAGAGGATTTACCAGACCTGAATTGCTGGGAGCCCTCAGGCACCATTCCCGGAGCAGCAGTGGAGGCGGTGGCGGGCTGGTACTAGCATTTGGCCACAGTTTCCTCAGGAAGAAGCAGCCAGCCGCACAGCCTACTTATACCTCTGGAACCTGAGAAGAATGGCGCTCTCGGAAAAGCTAAGTACTTGTGTATATTTTTTTGCACTCCCCCCCAACCCCAAGCTGGCATCAGCGGCTGAATCCCTGGGCCTGAGATAGACCTTGGTGAGCACCTAGAGCCATCCTCCTGGCCATGGGGAAAGAAAAAATTTGCAATTGGGGGAAAAAGATAATTTGCTAGCTCCATTAACTGGGGGAGCTCAGGACAGAAGTGGCTCCTGTCCAAGCATAAACTATCTGTGGATCTTGAGCACCCTTCCTTTCTGCATGGACCTGTGTGGGCTTATATCTGGAGAATAGGCCTTGTTGGCAAACCATTTCAGTTGTGCGGTGGAGAGGTGGGTGTTTGAGGTTTGACATTGCTTTGCCTATTAAACAAGGTCCTCACCTACCTACATCAGGGACCTAAGGACTGGTAGCTCCACTCAGGTCACCCAGCCACCCGTGACAGGGGTCCAAAGATAACTGGTACCTCCCAGAACTTACAACCAAAAACTTTGGGTGCCCATGGTCCCTCTGCAGAACCCACCCACCAGTACGCTCTAGAGAACAGAGACACGTTTTCCTTAGAGACACTTGGGGTCAGTTCTCAGACCCCTGCCTTGTTCAGAGTGTAACCCCCTGCTGCAATCAGATACTGGTATATCTGCCAATCACCCCTGTCCCTCTAAGACTGTAGGACAGAGCCTGTACCACACATTTGATGATCAGCTACCTGGAAACCTGAGATGAATTCATATAGGAAAACTGAATGGACTCCTAGACTGATATACCGGATAACAGCTCTAGTCAGCTGGGGACAGGACACCAGAGCTCCAAAGGCGAAAATAATCAAGCTAGCTCACTCAAGCAAGCCGTAGGGGCATACCAAAACAAAACAAAGCAAGCAGCTACGACACAGTAAACGAGCATAAACTAATACAAAGACTTCTAGGTGGCTTGGAGACAACAGTCAATATCAAGTCACATAAAGAAACAGACCAGGATCACCTCAACAGGCTCTCAAAACAAAGAATCCAGGCATCTTCTAGATGAAAGTGCATTCTTAGAATTACCAGATGCAGAATACAAAAGTTTAATACACAAAACCCTTCAAGACATCAGGAAGGAAATGAGGCAATATGCAGAACAAGCCAAGGAACGCACAGATAAAGCAACTGAAGAAATTAGAAAGATTATTCAGGAACATAATGAAAAGTTTAATAAGCTGGAAGAATCCATAGACAGACAGCAATCAGAAATTCAGAAGATTAACAATAAAATTACAGAATTAGACAACTCAATAGAAAGTCAGAGGAGCAGAATTGAGCAAAGAACCTAGAATTTCTGAACTCAAAGATAAATCACTTGGCACTAATATATTTGAAGAAAAATCAGATGAAAGAATTAAAAAAAATGAAGAAACCTTAAGAATCATGTGGGACTTTATCACGAGAAATAACCTGCGAGTGATCGGAGTACCAGAACAGGGAGGGATAACAGAAAATACAGAGAAAATTGTTGAAGATTTTTTGGCAGAAAACTTCCATGATATCATGAAAGATGAGAAGATATCTATCCAAGACGCTCATCGAACTCCACATAAGGTAGATGTTAAAAGAAAGTCACCAAGACATGTTGTAATCAAACTTGCCAAAACCAAAGATAAAGAGAGAATTATAAGAGCAGTGAGGGATAAATGAAAAGTCACCTACAAAGGAGAGCCAAGAAGAACAAGCTCGGATTGCTCGGCAGAAACCATGGAGGCAAGAAGGCAATGGGATGACATATTCAAAAAAATTGAAGGAAAAAAATTGCCTGCCAAGAATCATATATCCATCAAAACTGTCTCTTAAATATGAAGGTGAAATTAAGACATTTCCAGATAAACACAAGTTTAGGGAATTCGTAAAAACCAAACCAAAACTACAAGAAATACTAAAGGGAGTTCTTTGGTTAGAAGATCAATAATATCAGGCATCAACCCAAGACCAGAACACTGGGCAGAGCAACCAGAAGTCAACCCAGTCAGGGAAATAAAAAAAAAAAAAAAAAAAAAAACAAGATTATATATATATATATATAAAAAAGCTCAAAACAGGGTAACAGCGATGTTATTACACAAAAGAAGACAACAGTAAAATAATAAAGAGGGACTAAGAAATGTAATCATACACCTTCCATATGGAGAGGAAGATATGGCGATACAAAGAAATAAGAGTTAGTTTTAAATTTAGAAAAATAGGGATAAATAATAAGGTAATCACAAAGGAGACAAACTATCCTACTCATCAAAATAAAATAGAAGGGAAAAATACAGAATCAGCAGAAACAAAATCAACAACAAATATGAGGAAAGCAGAATTTATAAAGAAAATCTACTCAGCACATAAAATCAAGTGGGAAAAAAAAAACTGTCAACACACACAAAAAAACATCAAAATGATAGCACTAAATTCGTATCTATCCATAATTACCCTGAATGTAAATGGATTAATGCACCAATAAAGAGACAGAGAGTGGCAGAATGGATTAAAAAACAAGATCCATCTATATGCTGCCTACAAGAGACACACCTTAGACTTAGAGACACAAACAAACTAGAACTCAAAGGATGGAAAAAAAATATATGAAGCAAACAACAATCAAAAAAGAGCAGGAGTGGCAATATTAATTTCTGACAAAAAAGACTTTAAAGTTAAATCCACCACAAAGGATAAGGAAGGACAATATATAATGATTAAAGGGACAATACACCAAGAAGATAGAACCGTATAAAATATTTATGCACCCAATGACAGGGCTGCAAGATACATAAAACAAACTCTGTCGGAACTGAAAAGTGAGATAGACAGCTCCACAATAAGAGTAGGAGACTTCAACACACCACTTTCGGTGAGGGACAGGACATCCAGAAAGAAGCTCAATAAAGATACGGAAGATCTAAATGCCACAATCAACCAAATTGACCTCACAGACATATACAGAACACTCCACCCAACAGCAACCAACTATGCTTTCTTTTCTAGTGCACATGGAACATTCTCTAGAATAGACCACATATTAGGTCATAAAGCAAGCCTTAGCAGAATCCAAAACATTGAAATATTACAATGCATCGTCTCTGACCATAAGGCCATAAAAGTAGAAATCAATAACAGGAAAAGCAGAGAAAAGAAATCAAACACTTGGAAACTGAACAATACCCTGCTCAAAAAAGACTGGACTATAGAAGACATTAAGGATAAAAAGAAATTCATAGAATCCAGTGAGAATGAAAACACTTTGTGTCAGAACCTTTGGGACACAGCAAAAGCGGTGCTCAGAGGCCAATTTATATCAATAAATGCACACATCCAAATCGAAAAAAGGGCCAAAATCAAAGAATTATCCCTACAACTTGAACAAACAGTAAGAGAGCAACAAAAGAAACCCACAGGCACCAGAAGAAAACAAATAATAAAAATCAGAGCTGAACTAAATGAAATAGAAAACAGAAAAACAATTGAAAGAATTACCAAGACCAAAAGCGGTTTTTTTGAAAAAATCAACAAAATTCATAAACCACTGGCCAAACTGACAAAAGAAAGAGAGGAGAGGAAGCAAATAACCCGAATAAGAAATGAGAGGGGCGATATTACAACAGACCCAACTGAAATTAAAAGAATCATATCAGATTACCATGAAAAACTATATTCAAACAAATTTGAAAACGTAGAAGAAATGGATGAATTCCTAGAAACACACTACCTACCTAAACTAACACAAACAGAGGTAGAACAAATAAATAGACGCATAACAAAAGAAGAGATTGAAAAGGTAATCAAAAAACTCCCAACAAAAAAAAGCCCTGGTCCAGACGGCCTCACTGCAGAGTTCTATCAAAGTTTCAGAGAAGAGTTAACACCACTACTACTAAAGGTATTTCAGAGCATAGAAAAGGACAGAATACTACCAAACTCATTCTATGAAGCCACCATATCCCTGATACCAAAACCAGGTGAAGACACCACAAGAAAAGAAAATTATAGACCTATATCCCTCATGAATGTAGATATGCAAAAATCCTCGACAAAATTCTAGCCAATAGAATTCAACACCATATCAAAACAATTATTCACCAGGACCAAGTGGGATTCATACCAAGTATGCAGTGACGGTTCAACATTAGAAAAACAATTAATGTAATCCACCACATAAATAAAACAAAAGACAAGAATCACATGATTTTATCAATTGATGCAGAAAAGGCATTTGACAAAGTTCAACACTCATTCATGATAAAAACTCTCAGCAAAATAGGACTAGAAGGAAAATTTCTCAACATAATAAAGGGCACTTACACATAGCCAACAGCGAACATCACCCTAAATGGAGAGAGCCTGAAAACATTCCCACTGAGATCGGGAACCAGACAAGGATGCCCTTTATCACCACTCTTATTCAACATTGTGCTGGAAGTCCTAGCCAGAGCGATTAGGCTAGATAAAGAAATACAGGGCATCCAGATTGGCAAGGAAGAAGTAAAAGTGTCTGTATTTGCAGATGACATGATCTTATACACAGAAAACCCTAAGGAATCCTCCAGAAAACTACTGAAAGTAATAGAAGAGTTCAGCAGAGTATCGGGATACAAGATAAACATATAAAAATCAGTTGGATTCCTCTACACGAACAAGAAGAACATTGAAGAGGAAATCACCAAATCAAAACCATTTACAGGAGCCCCCAAGAAGATAAAATACTTAGGAATAAATCTTACCAGAGATGTAAAACTTATACAAAGAAAACCACAGGACACTTCTGCAAGAAACCAAAAGAGACTTGCTTAAGTGGAAGAACATACCTTGCTCATGGAGAGGAAGACTTAACATTACAAAAATATCTATTCTACCAAAAGCAATCTATGCATTTAATTTAATTACAATCCAAATCCCAACGACATTCTTTAATGGGATGGAGAAACAGATCACCAACTTCATATGGAAGGGAAAGAGGCCCCAGATAAATAAGGCATTACTGAAAAAGAAGAACAAAGTGGGAGGCCTTACTTTACCTGATTTTAGAGCCTATTATACCGCCAAAGCAGTCAAAACAGCCTGGTACTGGCACAACAACAGATACATGGACCAATGGAACAGAATTGAGAATCCAGACATAAATCCATCCACATATGAGCAGTTGATGTTTGACAAAGGCCCCGAAACAGTTAAATGGGGAAAAGACAGTCTTTTTAACAAATGGTGCTGGCATAACTTGATATCCAACTGCAAAAAAAATGAAACAAGACCCATACCTCACTCCATGGGCAAAAAATAACTCAAAATGGGTCAAAGAGCTAAATATAAAATCTAAAACAATAAAGATCATGGAAGAAAAAATAGAGACAACGTTAGGAGCCCTAATACATGGCATAAACAGTACACAAAACATTATTAAAAATGTAGAAGAAAAACTAGATAACTGGGAGCTTCTAAAAATCAAACACCTATGCTCATCCAACGACTTTTCACCAAAAGAGTAAAAAAGGCTACCTACAGACTCGGAAAAAGTTTTTAGCTATGACATTTCTGGTCAGCACCTGATTTCTAAAATCTACATGAGACTGCAAAAACTCAACTGCAAAAAGACAAATAACCCAATTAAAAATGGGCAAAAGATATGAATAGACTAAAGAAGACATTCAGGTAGCTAACAGATATATGAGGAAATGTTCACAATCATTAGCCATTAGAGAAATGCAGATCAAAACTACAATGAGATTTCATCCCACTCCAACAAGGCTGGCATTAATCCAAAAAACACAAAATAATAAATGTTGGAGAGGCTGTGGAGAGATTGGAACACTTATACACTGCTGGTGGGAATGTCAAATGATACAACCACTTTGGGAATTTGTTTGGCACTTCCTTAAAAAGCTAGAAATAGAAGTACCAGAGGATCCAGCAATCCCACACCTTGGAATATATCCTAGAGAAATAAGAGTCTTTACACAAACAGATACATGCCCACCCATGTTTATTGCAACACTGTTTACAATAGCAAAAACATGGAGGTAACCAAGGTGCCCATCAACAGATGAATGGATAAATAAATTATGGTATATTCACACAATGGAATACTACGCATCGATAAAGAACAGTGAGGAATCTGTGAAACATTTCATAACATGGAGAAACCTGAGTGAAATTAGTCAGTTGCCAAAGTGCAAATATTGTATAAGACCACTATTATAAGAACTTGAGAAATAGTTTAAACTGAGAAGAAAACATTCTTTTGTGGTTACTAGAGTGGGGAGGGAGGGAGAGTGGGAGAGAGGTATTCACTAATTAGATAGTAGATAAGAACTACTTCAGGTGAAGGGAAAGACAGCACACAATACAGGGTAGGTCAGCACAATTGGACTAAACCAAAAGCAAAGGAGTTTCCTAAATAAACTGAATCCTTTGAAGGCCAGCGTAGCAGGGGCAGGGGTCTGGGGACCATGGTTTCAGGGGACATCTAAGTCAATTGGCATAATAAAATCTATTAAGAAAACATTCTGCATTCCACTTTGAAGAGTGGCGTCTGGAGTATTAAACGCTAGCAAGCAGTCATCTAAGATGCATCAGTTGGTCTCAACCCACCTGAATCAAAGAGAATGAAGAACACCAAGGACACAAGGCAATTATTAGCCCAAGAAACAAAAAGGGCCACATGAACCAGTGACTACATCATCCTGAGACCAGAAGAACTAGATGGTGCCCGGCTATAACCGATGACTGCCCTGACAGGGAACACAACAGAGAACCCCTGAGGGAGCAGGAGAGCAGTGGGATGCAGACCCCAAATTCTCATAAGACCAGACTTAATGGTCTGACTGAGACTGGAAGGACCCTGTGGTCGCGACCCCCAGACCTTCTGCTGCCCCAGGACAGGAACCATTCCCGAATCCAACTCTTCAGACATGGATTGGACTGGACAATGGATTGGAGAGGAATGCTGGTGAGGAGTGAGCTTCTTGGATCAGGTGGACACTTGAGACTATGTTGGCATCTCTTGCCTGGAGGGGAGATGGGAGGGTGGAAGGGGTTAGAAGCTGGCAAAATGGACATGAAAAAAGAGAGTGCGGGGAGAGGGCGGGCTGTCTTATTAGGGGGAGAGTAAATGGGAGTGTGTAGCAAGGTGTATATGGGTTTTTGTGTGAGAGACTGAATTGATTTGGAAACTTTGTTTCACTTAAAGCACAATAAAAATGATTAAAAAAAAAAAAAAAAGAGTGGTGATAAACGGCATCCTTGACTGGTTCCCGATCTCAAGGGGAATGTTTTCAGAATGTCTCCATTTAGGATGATGTTGGCTATTAGCTTTGCATAAATGCCTGTTATTATGTTGAGGAATTTTCCTTCTATTCCTATTTTCCTGAGAGTTTTTATCATGAATGGGTGTTGAACTTTGTCAAATGCCTTTTCTGCATCGATTGATAAAATCATGTGGTTCTTGTCTTTTATTTATAAGATGGATTACATTAATTGTTTTCTACTGTTGGACTGTCCTTGTACACCTAGTATGAATCCCACTTGGTCATAATAATTGTGAATAATTGTTTTGATATGTTGTTGAGTTCTATTGGCTAGAATTTTGTTGAGGATTTTTTTCATCTAATTTCATGAGAGATATAGGTTTGTAATTTTTTTTTTTTGGTGGCATTTTTACCTGGTTTTGTTATCAGGGATATGGGGGCTTCATAGAATGAGTTTGGGAGTATTCCGTCCTTTTAATGCTCTGAAATATCTTTAATAACAGTGGTGTTAACTCTTCTCTGAATGTTTGATAGAACTCTGCAGTGAAGCCGTCTGCGTCAGGACTTTTTTTTGTTGGTTTAATCTCTTCTTTCGTTATGCCTCTATTTAGTTGTTCTACCTCTGCTTGTGTTAGTTTAGGTAGGTAGTGTGTTTCTAGGAATTCATCCATTTCTTCTAGGTTTTCAAATTTGTTTGAGTATAGTTTTTCACAGTAATCTGAAAAGATTCTTTTAATTTCAGTTGGGTCTGTTGTAATATCGCCTCTCTCATTTCTTATTCGGGTTATTTGCTTCCTCTCCTGTTTTTCTTTTGTCAGTTTGGCCAGTGGTTTATCAATTTTGTTGATTTTTTCAAAAAACCAGCTTTTGGTCTTGGTAATTCTTTCAATTGTTTTTCTGTTTTCGATTTCATTTAGTTCAGCTCTAATTTTTATTATTTGTTTTCTTCTGGTGCCTGTGGGTTTCTTTTGTTGTTCTCTTTCTATTTGTTCAAGATGTAGGGATAATTCTTTGATTTTAGCCCTTTCTTCTTTTTGGATGTGTGCATTTATTAACATAAATTGACCTCTGAGCACTGCTTTTGCTGTGTCCCAAAGGTTCTGATAGGAAGAGTTTTCATTCTCACTGGATTCTATGAGTTTCTCTATTCCATCCTTAATGTCTTCTATAACCCAGTCTTTTCTGAGCAGGGTATTGTTCAGTTTCCAAGTGTTTGATTTCTTTTCTCCGCTTTTTCTGTTGTTGATTTCTAATTTTATGGCCTTATGATCAGAGAAGATGGTTTCTAATATTTCAGTGTTTTGGATTCTGCTAAGGCTTGCTTTATGATCTAACATGTGGTCTATTGTAGAGAATGTTCCATGTGCACTAGAAAAGAAAGCATAGTTGGTTGCTGTGGGGTGGAGTGTTCTGTATATGTCTATGAGGTCAAGTTGGTTGATTGTGGCATTTAGATCTTCCGTGTCTTTATTGAGCTTTTCTCCGGATGTCCTGTCCTTCAGGGAAAGTGGTGTGTTGAAGTCTCCTACTCTTATTGTGGAGCTATCTCACTTTTCAGTGCTGATAGAGTTTGTTTTACGTATCTTGCAGCCCTGTCATTGAGTGCATAAATATTTAATGTGGTTATATTCTCCTGGTGTATTGTTCCTTTAATCATTATATAGTGTCCCTCCTTGTCCTTTGTTTTGGATTTAACTTTAAAGTCTATTTTCTCAGAAATTAATGCTGGCATTCCTGGTCTTTTTTGATTGTTGTTTGCTTGATACATATTTTTTTCCATCCTTTGAGTTTGAGTTTGTTTGTATTTCTAAGTCTAAAGTGTGTCTCTTGTAGGCAGCATATAGATGGATCATGTTTTTTTTAATCCATCCTGCCACTCTTTGTCTCCTTACTGGTGCATTTAGTCTGTTTACATTCAGAGTAATTATGGATAGGTATGAGTTCAGTGCTGTCATTTTGAAGTCTTTTTTTGTGTGTTGTTGACATTTTCTTTTTCCCCGTTAATTTTTTTGTGCTGAGTAGTTTATCTTTATACATTGTCTTTTCCTCTTATTTATTTTCACTGGTTTTATATCTGCTGAGTCTCTATTTTTTTCTTGTGTTTTATTTTGATGAGTAGGATAGTTAGTCATCTTTGTGGTTACCTTGGTATTTACCCCGATTTTTCTAAGTTTAAACCTAGCGTTTATTTCTTTATATCACCTTGTCTTCCTCTCCATATGAAAGATCTATGACTACATTTCTTAGTCCCTGTTTATTTTTTTAATGATGTCTTCTTTTACATAATAACATCACTGTTTCCCTGTTGTGTTTTTTTTTAATTTTTTTATCTTGATTTATTTTTGTGATTTCCCTGTCTGGTTTGATATCTGATTGCTCTCTCCAGTGTTCTAGTCTTGGGTTGATACCTGATTTTATTGATCTTCTAACCAGAGAACTCCCTTTAGTATTTCTTGTAGTTTTGGTTTGGTTTTTACAAATTTCCTAAACTTCTATTTATCTGGAAATGTCCTAATTTTGCCTTCATACTTGAGAGAAGTTTTGCTGGATTTATGATTCTTGGCTGGCAATTTTTTCCTTCAACTCTTTATATAAGTCATTCCATCGCCTTCTTGCCTTCATGTTTTCTGACGAATAGTCCAAATTTATTCTTATTGACTCTTCTTTGTAAGTGACTTTTCATTTATCCCTAGCTGCTCTTAAAATTCTCTCTTTATCTTTGGTTTTGGCAAATTTGATTATAATATGTCTTGGTGACTCTCTCTTAAAATCTACATTATGTAGAGTTTTATGAGCATCTTGGATAGGTATCTTCTCATTTTTCACAATATCATGGAAGTTTTCTGCCAACAAATCTTCAACAATTCTCTCTGTATTTTCTGTTATCCCTCCCTGTTCTGGTACTCCAATCACACGTAGGCTATTTCTCTTGATAGAGTCCTACATGATCCTTAAGGTTTCTTCATTTTTTAAAAATTCTTTTATCTGATATTTCTTCAAATATATTGGTGCCAAGTGCTTTATCTTCAAGCTTACTAATTCTGCCTTCCGCTTGATCAGTTCTTCTCTGATTTTTCTATTGAGTTGTCTAATTCTGTAATTTTATTGTTAATCTTCTGAATTTCTGATTGCTCTCTTTCTATGTATTTTTGCAGCTTACTAAATTTTTCATTATGTTCTTAAGAACCTTTTTAACGTCTTCAACTACTTCATTGGTGTGTTCCTTGGCTTGTTCTGTGTATTGCCTGATCTCCTTCCTAATCTCATTCCTGATGTCTTGAAGAGTTCAGTATATTAATATTTTGAATTCTGCCTCTGGTAATTCCAGGAAGCCACCTTCATCCAGAAGATCTGTTGACTCTTTGTTTTGAGAGCTTGTTGAGGTGATCATTGTCTGTCTCTTTATGTGACTTGATATTGACTGTTGCCTCCGAGCCATCTATAAGTTATTGTATTAGTTTATTTTATGTTTGCTTACTGTATCCTAGCTTATTGCTTTGTTTTATTTTGATATGCCTAAATGGGTTGCTTGAGTGAGCTAGCTTAATTATTTTCACCGTTGAAGCTCTGACTTCCTGTCACCAGATGATTACAGCTGTTATCAGCTATATCAGTCTAGGAGTCCATTTACTTTTTTTGTATGAATTCAGCTCAGGTGTCCAGGTGGCTGATCATCAAGTGTGGTACGAGCCCTGTCCTACAGTCTTAGGGGGCAGGGGTGATTGGTGTAGGTACCAGTATCTGGTTGCAGCCGGGGTCATTCTCTGAACAAGGCAGGGGGTTAAGAACTGACCCTGAGTGTCTGTGAGGAAAGCATGTCCATGTTCTCTTGAGGTGGGTGGGTTCTGTAGACAGACCATGGGTACCCAATGCTTTTGGTTATTAGGACTGGGAGGTACCAGTTATCCTTGGACCCCTTTCGTGGGTGGGTGGGTGACCCACGTGGAGCCACCAGTCCTCAGGCCCCTGATGTGGGTAGGTGAGGACCCTGTTCGATAGGCAAAGTGGTGTCAAATATCAAACACCCACCTCTTCACCGCACAGCTGAAACGGTTGCAGCCTGGCAACAAGGGCCTATTCTCCTGAAACAGGCCCACACAGGTCCATGCAGGGGGGAAAGGTATTCAAAGTCAATGGGCCATTTATGCCTGGGCAGGAGCCGCTTCTGCCCTGAGCTCCCCTGGTTAGTGGAGCAGGCAAATTTTCTTTTCCCCCAGTTGTAAATTTATTCCTACTCCAAGGCTGAGAGGATGGCTCCGGGCAGTCCACAGGGCCTATCTCAGGCCCAGGGAAATCAATAGCCTCTGAAGCTGGCTTGGGGGTGGGAGGGCGCTGTAAAATACAAGCAAGTACTTAGCTTTTGCCTAGAGCGCAGTTCTTCTCTGGTTCTGGAGGTGTGAGTAGGCTGTGCGGCTGGCTGCTTCTCCCTGAGGAAACTGTGGCCAAACATTACCACCAGCCCACCACAGCCACTCCCGGGAATGGTTCCTGAGGGATCCCAGAGATTCAGGCCTTGTAACTCCTCTCTGCTTCTGAACCGTGCCGCTCAGTCCATTGTCTAACTTTGCTTTTGATAATCAGGGCTCCTAGCTTATCATAAATATAATTGTTTTACGTGTTTTTTCAGATCTTTGTTGTAAGGGGGATCGAAGGAAGCATCTGGCTATTCTGGCATCTTGGCCCCGCCTCTTATGAGAGTTATTTTGAAGTTCTTTTCTGCTAAGTTCAAGATCTGGATCATCTGTCATCCTGTTTCTGTTTGTTGTCTGTTCTCATCCTCTTGGTCACATTTTTTTTTTTCTACATGTCTTAAGATTTTTACTCTATGGCAAAAAATTTGTGGAAAGAAAAGTAAAGGCTATCTGTAAAAGTAAGTTCCCTTTCTATTTCAGGTTACTAGGATGAGTGCCAAGTCAATTTAATCTATAGTTGAGCTGAACATGGCTTTGTGGTAGATTTAGTTATATTCAGTTAACCACTGGTTTCAAATACTTTGAGGGCTGTATCAGCACTTTCCTTTAATCAGGGTTTGGAATATGAGCACAAATAATTCTCTAGAGCTACTTCTATGCTTTAAAGCTTAACTCCCAGCTTTTTGAGCTACTGGGATGTTCCTTTTGCTCTTCAGATCAGCTCTGGTTTTCTGCACCCCAGGAGATCTCTCTCTAACCTGCTTTCTTGACCTCCTGGTGCACCACAAGGGATCTACCTGTCTCTTTTAGAAGCTTTCAGCCTTATAGTCAATAAAGATCCATTGACAATTCTATGTACCTTGAGGAAATCTTTTTCCTTCTCTCCTCCTCACGTATACCCACAGCCTTTTGTGTCCTCTGCCTTGTGCTTTGGTGAAGAGTTGGGTACCCCAAAGGATATTTGTCTTAGTTTTCTTTTCTTGCCCCCTACCTTTAGCTTGTTGCCCCCAAGCACTTTGTGTAAAAGAGCTAGAAAGAGTGTGTGTACATTCACTTTTTGACTAGGGTTCCTTGGCATTGTTACAGAAACCCACATGTAACTTATTAATAGTTTTGTAAAAGTCGAGCTTGCTTTTCCTTACCTCTGTCTATGACAAACTAGTTTCTCCCTCCTGCTATTCCTTAGCAACAAAAACAGCCGTGTGATTCTTTCTTAGAAAAAACTTGCCACTTTTAATTTGAATTCCCTTAGGGAATTTTTGGTTTGTTTTATAATTAGCTTTTTTATTTGTTTTATAACTATGATTTTAGTGCCTTTATCTGTTTCGATTTGGTTGTTAGAATGGCTGTACCAGTTTCCCGTTGTCGCTGTAACAAATTACCACAAACTCAGTGTCTTAAAACAAATACATTTATTGTCTTACAGTTCTGGAGATCAAATGTCTGAAATTAGTCTTACGGTGCTAAAACCACAGTGTTGCCAGGGCTACATTTCCTTGTGGAGGCTCTGCAGGAGAATCTGTTTCTTTGCTTTTTCAGCTTCTAGAGGCTACCTGCATTCCTTTGCTCATGGTCCTTCCTCCATTTTTAAAGTTTATCGCTCCAACCTTCGTTTTTGTTGTTAACGTCTCCTACTGCATGACTCTGAGCCTTCTGCCTTCTTTAAGGACCCTGTGATTATATCAGACCTGCGTGGATAATAGAGGATAATCTTCCCATTTTGAGACCCTTAACCGCATTGACAGAGTCCCCTTTGCCATGTAAGGTAGCATAGTCACAGATTTTGGGGATGAGGACGCAGGCATTTTTGGGTGCCATTTTTTAGCCTACTACAATGATCTATTGAAACCTTTATTTATTTATTTATTTTAGCAGAAAGAGGTCACAACCCCCATTTACAAAAATGTTTATTTTCTAAATTTCATGAAAAAAAATATTTCATAGGTAGTACAATAAAACAAATTCTTCATTGTGGTTTACAGCTAAGTGTCTTCTTTTCTATAGCAAAGTAAAGCAGGAAGCATTATTTAGTGGAAAGTACACCAGCTTGAGAATCAGGCTGCAATTTCCAGGCTCGACTACATTGGTATTGCTACTATCATCTTCTTTGACTTTCTGTTGGTTTGAACGGGGCTTATTATCTTTCACAGAATTGTTGCAATGATTGCATTCAATGCCATAGGTAAAGTTCTGATTACTAATAACAAGATAGGAGCTGAATAAACAAACGGTCATCCACTTTTATTTTCTCTTCCTTTCCCTAATGAATCAAATTAAAAGAAAGAGAATAGAAAACTAGAACTGCAAACATACACTGGCAAGACTGTCAAATTTGAGAGTTTCCCTTTGGAATACTTATCAGCCATTGTTTGTGGACTTTACCTTGGTGGAATTGAGGTTTGTCTTATTGATAGGTAAACACATAAAGGTCCAAAGATTCATATTCTCATCCTGTTGCTTTGCTTACTTACCTGAGATCTCTGGCAACCCAGTTCAGACTCAATATCCCTACATGATAGAAATAGGTCTTATGCCTCACTTGTCTGCCCTTTACTTATTTCCACAGTCTTTGGGCCCAGAAGAAGTATCTTCAAATAAAATCTTGTGTCATTGTCATCAGAGTTACTTGGCAATGGCTGGCAGAGTAATATCAGAAACTCCACATCCAAATCTTCCCTTTGTGGGCACTCTTACCTCTCATGAGAACCTCCTCAGCACAATTAGTCATTTCAGTACCCTATATTTTAGAACTATTCGTATGTCGTTTATAAATAGCCAGCACAGAAAAGTGTTTTGGTTTAATAACGCCCTCTGTTTTAGATGACACTAAGTACCCTGTTATTGCGGAGAAAATAAATAATAATATGTCTCATATAAAATGCCCAGTCCATTATTATTAGTTCATCCTATGGGATAGGGTGGAGAGAACGTGACATGTACGTAAAAGCGTGAGTGGTAATTATACTTTAAATTGTCCCATATTTAAAACAGAACCTTTATCAAAGAGAACATTTTCTGTATTTAGTTTATAACATCTCTTGGAAGTCTTTGCTATGTCCATTTCTACATTTCCAGTAATAAAAGCAACAGGAAAATACTGTGCAGCATCAATTTCTAAGCACAATTGAAATTGACATGTTGCTCGTACTGCCCTCGTTTCCTAAACAAAGTCCACACCCAGGAGCACAGCACTTGCAGCCACTCATTTGTCATGATGGGCAGGCTGCAGAACATAGATATAGCAATCTGCTTGGCTGACTCCTGCCACACGTTGGGAGTCACGGAATAGGTCTTGGCAGGTTGAAAGCTGTGCACCCACGCACTGCAGAACGTTGTGATTATAGCGGGTAGGTGGCTTGGGGGAACGGAGAACTTCAGAGAGGTGGGAGTCCAGCATAATGTGATGTATGAATTATTGGAGTTTGTGGGGACACACACTATAATTGTATACTTGGTGTAATGTCTGATTGTTGTGTCTTTCATACCCTCTGGAGGCCAGCCCCCCATGTAAGTGATAACCCACCAGAGCTTTTGTTGTGAGTGCAATTGAAATACTTGAAATGAATAGCAACTGATTAATTGGAGCAGGCTACATTTTTGGAAAACAAATCAAAGTGATTTGCATGAATCACAATTTGTTACCTAATACATTTTGAGGGCACAAATTACCTTTTTAAAGCCTAAGACACATACACACACAGTGGAACAAACAGAAATATAATAAACTGGGCTATAACTACGTAATTGACATTGAATACTGAATGCCAAAACTGACGTGAAACAAATGATTTTCCAATAAACTATTGAGGCAGAGCCACGGCTGATCTAAAATTTCAATTGAATATTATTTATAATACCAATAATTCTTCACAATTGTTAACCATGGTATGATGGGACAATTTGTTTTATATATTAGTTTGGGGGTTTTGTGTATTCCCAATTTGGGAACCAATTTGTAGTCACGTCCCAGAAGGTGTGATAAATAAACAGTAAGTCGGAGTGAAGGGCTTAGGTGGAGAAAAACTTGCAGAATGAAATCAGTTTTGCCTTCTTCTAGTTTTGAATAAAAACTGAACCAGTAAAAATATAGTTGACGCTAAGGACAAATATAATCATCATCGCCATAATCATATCTTTCTCTGGGTTTGATATCTGTAATACATTTTAAGAATAATTGTCCTTCATTATTTTTCTTACTCCTTATGATTTGTGGAAAACCTGGCAGTGTAGTGGTTAAGAACCGTGGCTGCTAACCAAAAGCCTGACAGTTGGAATTCACCGGGCAGTTCTACTCTGTCCTATTAGAGTCGCTATGAGTCCGAATTGACTCAATGACAACGGGTTTGGTTTTTGGTTTTTATTATTTGTATTATCCTTATTGTTAAAAACTAGACTATGCAAATGCGCCCACACATGCAAAAAACTAGCTTTCAACATTTAGAAGTAACCAACTTTTAATATTTAGATATTGTTCATTTTAGATTGGGTCTTAGGAAAATACATAAAACGCACTAAAGCCTATTACAAAATGAGATTGTGTCCTACATATTGCTTTATAATGTACTTTTTTTTTAACATAACAAAATACAGTAAATATTTTCACTATTCATTTAATCAAGCACTATCATTGTCATATTTTCACTGTAATAAACAAAATGTCGAAGAGCACATTTATAAAAAAACTAAACAAGCTTATTTGATGATTTTGTTGGGATAAATTCCTATAAGTGTAATTATTAAGTCAAAGTGTATGCCACTTGGAAGTTTTTGGTACATATTGCGAAATCACCTTCCAGAAAGCTTGTTATCAGAAACCAACCCTCAGTTTTATTAAGTCTCAAGATTCCTACCTACAAATGGAAATATTCTTCTTTATGTGTAGGGTACTTTCCTTCCATTTCTTCCCTCCCTCCTTTCTTACTTTCCTTTCTTCATTCCCCTCTTCCTTTTGATAAATGTAGTGCAAAACACTTCTTTATTTTTCTCAAGTGTATATGTTTCCCTTACTTAACAGAAATGTACTTAATTGAATGATGAATTTCAGTAATTTCTAACCTGGGCATTAATTCATTCCAGGAAAGACGACCACTCACTTCTATAACTTTAGGGTTCCATGTTGCATTTCTGTATCTGTTATTTTGCTTCTGTTAAAGTTTCAATAAACTGTAAAGCTCCCAAACAAAAGCAAACATCCAAAAAGGCTACCAAACAACAGCATGTTGGTAACGGAATGATCCTCAGACTCTCTTTCATACTCTCCCAACTCATTAGTCCTGGTCAGCTAGAGTTTTGATACCAGGTACACATGCGTCCCAATACACATTAGCTTGGCCTTTGTAAAAGTGGCATGGGAGTGGCATCTGACTTCCTCTAACTTCACAAGGGGGAAGGAGAACCAAAATCAACAGCCCAAGGCTGATTCCTATGAGGTGAACATCAGACATGCCTCCTCTCTCTGCCATTTTTACCAATTCTGACACCAACCATCCCTCCCACAGCACTCTCTACTTTTCTCTGCTGGGTTTGATAATTCTGTACAATGGCCACACAGAGCTCATAGACAATACGATCATGGGGTCTATTAGGGAAGTAACAAGTTACAATTCACGTTCGGGAAAGCTCAGGATACAGTTCATCAGGACAGCCTCTTCTCAGCTGTGCCCACGGGCACACCTCTCTCTGGCCTCTGCCCTGCTCAGGCAAGTGTTACAAAGCTCTTTTAGTTCTGCCAAGTGTCCCAAGTCCTCTCACTCCACTAGCAAGCCTCAGCCTGAGGGCCCTCAGCTCTAGTTCTGTGGGTTGGCAAACCTATCTCCACCAAGTGCCTGGAGGCACCCTGTTCCACCAGTAAGCCTCCTGCCAAGGCACTCAGCTTTCTCGCTCTGTGGGCTGAGAAGCTCAATGCGCCATCTCCTGCTGGTTTCTCCTGCCTCCGTCTCTCTACCTCTGTTTCTTACCATCTTCAGTGTTACAGCTCTCTCTCTTTCGTTCTCCTGGTTCCTGGAGCTTCTCATCATAGGGATCTCGGGTCCAAAGAACATTCTCTGCTCCTGGCTGTCCTTCCTTGGTGCTGGTAAGATCCTTTCTTCTCGCCTCTGGGATGGCTCATTTTAAGCCTATTGGGATGGCAAAACTGACCAATCCCTTGGTGGGCCACAAATAGTCCTACACAATCGCTTGGGTGAGAGTTACAAGACCATGGCGAGAAAGGCCACATAGAAACGATCCATCACACTGCAGCCTTCATCAAAGCTTTTAGTCCCTCATTTGTGTGTATGTGTGTTTTACCCCTTCTTGACAAGGACATACTAAAAAAACAAACAAGCAAAAAAACAATAACCCTGAAGTAACAGATTTTAGAGAAAATCAAACGTTTAGAAAATGAACAAAAATAATTGTCTAAATGGAAAGTTAGAATTTAGGGAATTTTTGGCTAATAAAGGAGGAGCCCTGGTAGCATAGTGGTTAAACAGGGCTCCTGTGGAATGCTAATATTGCATTGATGAGTCCTTGGGTTCTTTTTTTTTTCTTTTTTTAAATTTTATTGTACTTTAGGTGAAAGTTTACCGTGAAAATTAGTTTCTCATTCAAAAATTTGTGCACAAATTGTTTTGTGACATTGCCTGCAATCGCCACAATGTATCAGCACTCTCTCCTTTTCTCTTTTCACCCTGTGTTCCCCGTGACCATTCAATCATTTTTCCTGTTCCTTCGTGCCTTCTCAACTTTGCTTTCAAGCAGGCATTGCCCATTTTGTCTTGTACACCTGATTGAATTAAGAAGAACGTTCCTCACATGTGTTATTGTTTGTTTTATAGGTCTGTCCAATCTTTGATTGAAAGATGGGCTTTGGAGGTGGCTTCAGTTCTGAGTTAGCAGGGTGTCCGGGGTCCATAATCTTGGAGTTCCTCCAGTGTCTGTCAGACCAGTAAGCCTGGTCTTTTCTTATGAATTTGAATTTTGTTTTATATTTTTTTCCTGCTCTGTTTGGGACCCTCTCTTGTGATTCCTGTCAGAGCAGTCAGTGGTGGTAGCTGGCATCATCTAGTTCTGAGCTCAGGCTAGTGGAGATTCTGGTTCATGTGGTCCGTTAGTCCTTTGGACTAATAGTTTCCTTGTGTCTTTAGTTTTCTTCATTCTCTTTTGGTCCGAATGGGATGGGACCAATAGGTGTATCTTAGATGGCTGCTTACAGGCTTTTAAGACCCCAGATACTACTCACCAAAGCAGAATGTAGAACATTTTCTTTATAAACTGTTACGCCAGTTGACCTAGATGTCCCCTGAGACTATGATCCCTAGCCCTCAGCCCTACTAACCTGCTTCCTCAATGTGTTTGAATGTGTCTAGGAAGCTTCTATGACTTTGTCTTGGTCATGTTGTGCTGACTTCCTTATTATTGTGTGTTGCCTTTCTCTTCACCGAAGCTGATTATTTCCCCTCCCCACCCCTCTCTTCCCTAGTAACCATCAAAGATTGCTTTTTTCTGTGTAAACTTTTTCTTGAGTTTTCATTATAGTGGTCTTATACAATATTTGTCCTTTTGTGACTGACTTATTTCACTCAGCATAATGCCCTACAGATTCATCCATGTTGTGAGATGTTTCATGAATTCATCATTGTTCATCATTTTGTGGTATTCCATTATGTGGTATGTACCAGTTTGTTTATGCATTTATCTGTTGACAGGCACTTAGGTTGTTTCCATCTTTTTGCTGTTGTGAATAACGCTGCAATGAACACAGGTATGCATATGTCTATTCGTGTGGTAGCTCTTATTTCTCTAAGATATATTCCCAAAAATTGGATTGCTGGATTTTTTTTTTTTTAATGGTATTTCTATTTCTAGCTTTTTTAAGGAAGTGCCATATCATTTTCCATAGTGGTTGTACCATTTTACATTCCTACAAGCAATGTGTAAGAATTCCAGTCACCCCACAACCTCTCTAACATTTGTTATTTTCTGTTTTTTTTTTTTTTTTTTTGTGCCAGTAATGTCGGGGTGAGATGGTATCTCACTGTAATTTTGATTTGCATTTATCTAATGGCTAATGATTGCAAGTATTTCCTCATGTGTCTGTTAGCCACTTGAATGTCTTTTTTGGTGAAGTGTCTGTTCATATCCTTTGCCCATTTTTTTAATTGGATTATTTGTCTTTCTGTTTTTGAGGTGCTAAAGTATTCTATATATTTTAGAGATTAGACCCTTGTCAAACATGTTGTAGTCAATTTTTTTTCCCCAGCTTGTAGGTTCTCTTTTTGCTCTTTTTTGGTGAAGTCTTTTGATGAGCATAAGTGTTTAATTTTGAAGAGCTTCCAGTTATCTAGGTTTTCTCCTGGTGTTCGTACATTGTTAGTTATGGTTTGCGTTTTATTTATGCCATGTATTATGGCCCCTAGTGTTGTCCCTATTTTTTTTTTTTCTGTGATCATTATAGTTTTAAGTTTTATGTTTAAGTTATATCCATTTGAGTTAGTTTTTGTGTAAGGCTTGAGGTATGGGTCCTGTTTCATTTGTTTACAGATGGGTATCCAGTTTTGCCAGTACCGTTTGTTAAAAATAACCATCTTTTCTCCATTTAATGATCTTTGGTCTTTTGTCAAAGATCAGCTGACCATAGGTGAATGAATTTACATCTGGGTTCTTGATTCTCTTCCGTTGGTCTATGTGTCTGCCGTTGTACAAGTACTAGGCTGTTTTGACTACCGTGGCTGTGTGGTAGATTCTGGGATCAGGTAGTGTGAGGCCTTCTACTTTGTTCTTTTTCTTCAATAATGTTTTGCTTATCTAGAACCACTTTCCTTTCCATATAAAGTTGGTGATTAGTTTTTCCAGTGCCTTAAAGATTGCTGTTGGTATTTGGATTAGGATTGCTTTATATCTGTAGATCACTTCAGGTAGAATTGACATTTTCATAATGCTGAGTCTTCCTATCCATGAGCATGGTATATTTTTCCATTTATGTAGGTCTCTTTTTGGTTTCTTGCAATAGTGTTTTCTTTGTATAGGTCTCTTACTTCCTTGGTTGGATTTATTCCTAAGTATTTTGTCTTTTGGGGGGCATTTATAAATGGTATTGTTTTCCTGATTTCCTTTTTGAAGATCTCTTTGTTAGTGTATAGGAATCCAAATGATTTTTGTATGTTGATCTTGTATCCTTCTACTCTGCTGTTAGTTCCATTAGTTCTTTTCTAGTTCCATTCTATTCCATTTTATTAGTTCCAGTAGTTTTGGTTGTTTGTTTTAATTGTTGTTGTTAGTTGCCATTGAATTGGCTAAGCACAGTAACATTAATATGTTTTTAGCATTGATGCTTTATAGTAAAATGATAATTTTCTCTTAAATATGTGATTTAAAAGGTTTTTATGCATGCAATTCTAACATATAATCATATTGATCAGTAATATTTTTTCTAGCCAAATACATTTTCAAATTAATGCATAGACACATTTGGAAATAAGTTACATTTAACTAGAGTCACCTAAGGCAAAATTGTGAAGTGGGATTGATCTTAGTTATCATCCTAACTCCAGTTTTCTCTGTTTCTCATTTATTCATTGGTTACTTAAAAAATTGTTGAATTTTGCATAATATCCTAGTCACTGTGATAGAAATAAAGGAATAAGGATAATTTCCCTGACCTTCAAAAGTTCTCAGTTAGCCAGGACAACCAACATGGGTTAAAGAGCTCTCCAGGAGGAGGAAACAACTTGTGCTAAGTTCAAATGAAGAGAGAATATAACAGTTTTGAAGAACTGAAAGAATTCAGTTGGCATCCTTTTATCTTTGTCATTGAACCTATCAGCTCTGTTTGCTCCATGCTATAGCCAGGGAATGTATTACCCAATAAACAAGGTATGCACAGGCTTAAGATGTGGTAAAACCCATGTGAAATTGTGCATTGCAGATTAGTAAGTAAACACAACTAAGCCTGTGCATACCTTGCTTACTGTAAGCCTGTGCATACCTTGCTTACTGGTTAACTCACCCCTGGCTATGTCTATTTATGGATTCCAATTTATGTGTGTTCCCCTTAAGCAGTGGACTAGGATCAGAGCCTTTCGTTTTCTTCTCCGTCTTCACAAAAACTTTCTATATTGAATTTATTTGTTGGAAATACATTAACATCTTTATGTTAAAGTTTACCATTGACCTATAGGATACCCCCCAGGTTATCTTTCATGGGGATAGCCATCTCCCAAAGGGTGGGCAATGCCTAAAGGAACACATCTCAAATGGTGCAATTTTCAGGCAACAGCAGCAAGCATATGCTGAAGATATTTTGTGACCTTTCAAATTATTCCTCATGGACAGCCATTTACTTTGGCCACAAAATATACCTAACCTTTTTTTTTTTTGTATTTAAGGGAAATCTTCTTAATGCAAAAAAAAAAAAAAAAGCTTTTCTGAAAACAACAACAGCAAAACAGTTGTGAATTATACCTGTGTCATATACAAGAATTTATTGTAGTTCTATTCACAAATCTGCCCTTCTCTGTCTGATTGCTAAGTACAGGCAACTACTGCTGACTTTGGTGATTCTCTGCAAGTACATATCCTGAGATGCTGGAGCTGCTCAATGCTGAGCTTTCTGTCCCATGAAAACATCGTGGGCTGGCAGTCATGTGTCTTTCTGGTAACACATCTATGAGTTCTGATGCTTGCTGTGGTAAGTCATAGGTTCTGGCGCTTACAGATCTCCTGGTTTTAGCTTAGGCTTGTTTTACACATTATTGGGGATTAAACCTCTTGGTGCCAGTTCCATCTTTTCCATTAGATGCTCATTAATAAAACTTCAGATGCTCATTATTCATCACATCACGACTTACTGGATGACAGTTAATTCACCTAAAGTTTTCACATTGGATGACTTCCTCTTCCACGTTAATTGGGTTACTCAGAATTTTCCATCAATCATGGCATCTCAGGTTTTGGCTCTTCTGAAAGAATCCATTTGTGAGACATATATTATAAACCGGGTATGCACAGGCAAAATTAAGTGTAGGATCCAATTTCAACTCTGACTTATGTCTGCTTTGACCGAAGTGAAGGGCAAAACTTGGTCCCTCAACAGATTCTTCCTCAAAAGAGGAGAATAAGGCTAGCTGACAGAACCTTTACCTCAGATCACCTTACTCAAAACCCCACTGATTCATAGTGCCATTAGCAAAGATTTACAGTCAAGGAGACTTTGAAAGAAAGTTTACTGCAGGGAGCAGAATGTGGGAAAACATGGAAAGGTCTGAAGGTTTGGAGAATTGAGTTCTGGTCTGATACTTTTAAGTAGGATTGTGGTTTTGTTCCTTGTGTTCCTTGCCTGTAAGACCAAACAGAATCAATGGTCTTTTTGGATCATTTCAGCCCTTTAATGCCATCAGAATACATTGGTGAGAACTCTTGAGGTTTATTGCTCTGCCTTGTTACAAAATCAATTAACGGTTGTCGTCAATTCAATTCTGAGTAATGTCAATCCCATGCATGTCAGGGGAGAACTGTGCTCCATATGGTTTTCAACGGCTTACTTTCAAGAAGTACATCACTAGGCCTTTCTTCTGAGTTGCCTCTGGGTAGATGCAAATCACCAATCTTTCTGTTAGCAGCCTAGCATAATGTTTGCACCACCCAGGGACCCCTTGCTACAAATACTTCCCCTGTTTCCATTTACCTGTACTCTCTCTTTCAAAGAGATGCTCCTTTATACAAAGCAACTAATTTCTCATTCTAACTTTAATCTTAGATGCATGCTCTGTTTCTCCTCTCAATGTACCATAATTAAAAACAAAAACAAAACAACAGTGGTAGAGGCTTGAAGAAAGCAAGAACATTGGTGGTTGTCTCAACTATATAGTGCTGCTATAGCAGAAGTACCACAAGTAGATGGCTTTAACAAAAAGAAGTTTCTTTTCTCACAGTCCAGTAGGCTAGAAGCCCAAATTCAGGGCATCAGCTCCAAGGGAAGCCTTTCTTTCTCTGTAGGCCTTCTCATCAATCTTCCCCCAGATTAGGAGCTTCTCTGCATTCTGCTCCTGTCACTGCTTTCTTTCTGGTATGAGGTCCCCACCTGTCTTAGTCATCTAGTGCTGCTAGTGGATGGCTTTAACAAAGAGAAATTTATTCTCTCACAGTCTAGTGGGTTACAAGTCCAAATTCAGGGTGTCAGTTCCAAGGGATGGCTTTTTTTCTCTGTTGGCTCTGGAGGAAGATTCCTTGTCATCAGTCTTCTCCTGATTGTGGAGCTTCTCAGGTGCAGGGATCCCAGGTCCAAAGGAAATGCTCTGCTCCTGTGCTGCATTCTTGGTGGTACGAAGCCCTCAACTCTCTGCTTGCTTCCCTTTCCTTCTATCTCTTGTAAGATAAAAGTTGGTGCAGGCCACACCCAAGGGAAACTCCCTTTACAGTGGATCAGGGATGTGACCTGGTAAGGGTTTTACAATTCCACCCTAATCCCCTTTAACATAAAATTACAATCACAAAATGGAGGACAACCATAGAATACTGGGGATCATGGCCTAACCAAGTTGATGCACCCATTTTAGGGGGGGACATAATTCAATCCATGACACCACCTCTGTTCACTTCTCTCTTTTATATCTCAAGAGATTGCCTCCAGATACAATCCAATGTTGTAGATTGAGTCCTGCCTTACTAACACAACTGCTACCCACCCTCCCTCATTAATATCATAGAGGCAGGATTTACAACATGTAGGGAAATCACACAATACTGGAAATCATGGACCAGCCAAACAGATACACACATTTTCTGGGGGACATAATTCAATCCATGACATTCCAGCCTTTGGCCCCTAAAAAATCACATCCTTCTAACACGCAAAATGTGTTCACCCCATCACATCATACATAGCAAAAGTCTTAACTCCAAGTCTAAAATCCAAGTTTCTCTTCATTTGTGAAATCTAGAATAGAAGCTATCTGCTTCCAAAGGTACAATGGCAGAACAGGCGCAAGCTAGACATTTCCATTTCAAATGGGTGAAACAGGAGGAAAAGAAGGGTTGACAGTCACCGAGCAAGTCAGCAGGAAACGTTACATAGCCTTCAAAGCTTTGAAAATAATCCTCTGTTCTCTGAGACAATTTACACAATGGCCCTGCCTCCAGACTCTAGGTATTGGCCACACTTTCCAGATTCTGAGTAGAGGCCCCTCGGCCCTGAGCTTCAGCTCTGCCTCCTGGGCTCACTGGGACAGCAACTCTGATTCTTCAGCTTTAGACTCACCATTCTCCTAGTCCATCTGAGTGGAAACTCCACCCTTAGAAACACCAAAGGCCATGGCTTCACCCTTGGAAACCCCTGAGGTCATGGCCATACCTTTTGAGTCTGAGGCAGCTCGGCTTCTTGTATTCCTTGTCTCTTCAGCTTCATCTTCCTGGTTTCTTGGCCTCTCTGCTCCTTGGGCCTCAAGCCCTCATCTGCCTTGCTGGAGCAAGTATTCCAAAGCTCTGATAAGTGCCTGGAGGCATCCCGCCCCACCAGGAAGCCTCCTTTACACAGGCACTCAGCTTTCTCTCTCCGTGGCTTGGCTCTAGTGCTGTTTGGTGGTGCTGGTCTTCTGGTTCTGCTGCTGCTTTTTTGTGCTACAAGTTCTCTGCTGCTGCTTGTCCTTTGTTGCTGCCATTCCTCTATCCATTCACAGTTTCAAAACTGCATCCAGCTTTTACGTATCTGTTAGAGCAGCACCCCACCCTTGGTACCAAAATTCTGTCTTAGTTATCTAGTGCTGATATAACAGAAATACCAAAAGCGGATGGCTTTAACAAAGAGAAGTTTATTTCCTCACAGTAAAGTAGGCTAAAATTCAAATTTAGAGCGTCAGCTCCAGGGGAAAGCTTTCTCTGTGTAGGTCTTCTCATCAATCTTCCCCTGGACTAGGAGCTTCCCTGTGCTCTGCTCCTGGCACTGCTTTCTTGGTGGTATGAGGTCCCCCATCTCTCTGCTAGCTTCTTTCTTTTATATCTCAAAAGATTGCCCCAAGACACAATCCAATCTTGTAGATTGAGTCCTGCCTCACTAACACAATGGTCGCCCATCCTCCCTTATTAACATCATAGAGGCAGGATTTACAACATATAGGAAAATCACACAATACCAGGAATCATGGCACAGCCAAACTGATACACACATTTTTGGGGGGACATAATTCAATCCATGACAGTGGTGTACATTTTTTCTTTTTTTCTATGACTATTACCAGGAATGATTACAACTTAGATACAGCATATTCCAATAAAAAAGGAACTCATCAGAGGACATACTCAACTGCCTTTGTACACAGTATAGGGTGAGTCTTCTTTGCACATTGCAATTCGGCTGCAACTGTAGCAGTGGCTGCTCACTGGGCTGAATTAGCACTCATCCTACTGGTTAGTATATCTGCAAGGTCAAATAAATGATTCCTACAGCCCCAAATTTCTCCTTATGCCAACATGCTGCCAGGATACTAAGTAGGTCACAATAGGACCCAGATAATAATTCATTTCAGGTTTCCAGGTTGCTAAGAGCCCCCTTTTTTTTTTTTTTAAGAGCCCCAGCGATTTCTTGTGTATGGCCCACGTTTTCCTCAATCTTGCTGGGCAATTTCCTTTCTGAGGTCTTGCTCCCAGATCTGCATATATTTACATGTTTTAGTCTGTAAGCTTTTTAGCTACAAATTATATAAAATAGAGGTCAGCCCTCTGCCAATATAATTTTCCCTATTTGCTTACTCTAAAAAATAAATAAAAACATGAACAGGAAGAATGAAAAAAAGAAATGAAGACATTCTATAGAGATGTTTTAACTATGACAGTCAAGACAACTGTTGTTTTTAACACTACTTTCCAGACGACAGCATTTTATTGCCAACTTCCAAGATACTCTGCCCTAAGCTGGTGTCACCCCTCCTGGATGTAGAGGGAAAATGGAGGTATCCAAAGGTTAAATGACTTGTGCTTTCTCGCAGTGAGGCTGGATCTCAAGACAACGTATAGATGTAGAAAATTTTTCTGGACTCTTTTAATTAAATTGTTAATAATACAATCTGAGTTGGTGATGCCATTCTCAGCTTGGTTTTGTTAGTAAAGTTATGGTTAGTGAAAATCAGCAGGTCAGGTTTTTCTGCCTTCAAGGTTTTTGTGGCTGTCAATCTTCTAATCATGTTCCTGGGGTGATTTAGTTTTTCTCCTGGGCTTGTGTTTAGTTTCATATTTTCATCTACCCATTCTAACTCGCTTTAAAGGGATTTCAATCCCCTTTGAGAGTAGGTACTATGAAACATCCCTTTAACTTCTCAAACACTTTCAGTTCTGTTTCTTTTTTAAAGCATACTATCAGAACATTGTGCATGGGCTGGAAATGAAGAAAAAATACTACTAATTTATAAATCAAATAAAATTTTATCTGTTACACTTGTAGTGCTAGTCCATATGGCACATTTGTGTGAATTAGAAGAAGCCTCTCTTTCCTTAGGGCATCTCCCTGCAATCTACCAGTAAGATAGTCCTAATAAATATAGGAATCTTTTTTTTTTATAATGACTAGAATGGCTTCCGCTGGAGGTGGCTACAACTCAACCTGCACCACGCTGTGCAGTAGACATGAAGTCTTTAACTTCACCTAAACATGGTTACTGTAGTCATAGCTGAACACTTTCACAAAAGGAGTACTATCTTCAGAGATGGTCTATGTCTGCTGAAACTTGAAACTCAACTTGAAGTCCTAAAAAGATAAGGCTTCACCAATGACTGAAATGATTTGTAGCTGGGGCAAGAAAAACAGCTCCTTCTCTTAGGATTGCAATGAAAAGCCCTTTTACCCGCTGAAAAACAGCAGAGACATGAGACTGATTTTTTCTGAAGAGATTGCCTCCAGAAAAAACAAAACCCTGATGTTAAATAGAGAAGGCTGTAACATAAATCACACGCTAGAGTACATGATTATTGGGGACATTATAATCTGCATATGTGCAGTATTTTAAAATACATCTGAAGATTAATAAATCAACCATGTGTAATGACATATGGATATCAGAAAAATGGTTCTCTGAGTACTGCTAAAATCTGCAGAGTTGAATATTAGCATATTCCCAAAGCTTGATTCACTTGCTACTTTCAAAATCAAAACAACAATGGATCAAAGGTTTACCTGAATTAGTGGCTTAACTGAATCATTCCAGTAAATCTCAGAAGGCCATAATGGGAATCAAGGGTAATGATTTAGATATCATGCTATAATGCGCTTCTAGTTATTTGCTATTAAATATTTATGTTTTTGGTTAGAGCTTCCTAGATAAAATATAAAATTGGCACCCCCCCCCTTTTTTTTTTTTACCTAGTCTTGAGGATAGAGCCCAAACTCTTTAGCAAGGCATATGAAACTGCGCTGGGCTCCTCCATATGAACTTCCTATTTAGGCCTTTGCTGATGTAAGTGGGTGGGGAAAGGCCTGTGCTCTCTCATGGGCAGGGGTCTTCAGAAGCTAGCCTATGGTTGGGCAAAAGAACAAAGGGCCTGTGTCTGTGTCCTAGGAGAGTGTGCTCAAGGATAGATGGAGGGCTCTAGATCTAGCTCTGGAGGAAAGAGTTTGCCATGGAGAGAGGTAAGATGAAGAGAGTGGGTTCTGGAGGCACTGTCTAGAGAAATTTCTGAAATATGAAATACAATCCCTGGGCAGAGTATGTTTAACTTTTTGGACTCTTCCCTCTTCAGCTCTAGCTCCCACAACTCACATATTCACTATATTCCTGCTATACCAAATGCTATTTTTTCCTCTGCCTTGAAACTTTTTCCCATCACCTTCTACTTTTCGGATATATTCTTTAAGAACCAACTGAAGCCTCTCCTTCTATGAATTATTCCTTTCACCAAACCGTATGCAAACTTTGATAGTAGCAAGGCATTAAGGCATTAAGATTATATTTTTTACCGTCTCCTCTTATTGACTGGTAACTCACTGAGGGCAGCACATTATCTTCTTTAATTGGTGCCTCCCTGTGAATGGAACTTAAGTTTGCACTCAATACATGTTTGTCGAGCAAAGGAATGAATAAATAAAATTCTTATCACTGAGACCTATATTCTTCCCTTATGCATAAGACATACTCCCATTTACATTATTAAGTCAATAAATATTTATGGGCACCTTCCCAGTGCCAAAGACGCATATGTGCAGGTGTTTTGGGGGATCAATGGTCTATGTATAAAGCATAGCCTTTATTATTGATGAATTTTCAGCTTAGTTGGGGGAACATGCTATATGATCATGAAATCAGTAGGAAATATGCAAGTTAGTGTGTAACTTTTGCTGAGCTGTTTGGCATACACTAAGTGGTAGTGAGTAAAAACCTCAAGTGAGGGATACAGAGTATGAAATACCTCCTTCCAGGAACTCCCTTACTATTAAAGCTTTCTCGTGGAGTAGACAAAGAAATAATAGATCGAAGGCATCAAAGAAGTTTGTGTCATCACTGGAATGAGGTTTGGGTCCTTAGCAAACACAGTTAAAGTCCCTTACAACCCTAAGTTTCTCATAACAAGGAGGCGGTAGTTCACTGCAGGAGGAGGAAGAACATAATACTCTCCATATCTGAGAATGTTTCTGGGTTTTCTGGGTGAGTGAGCTGACAGCCACACAGGTTTCTGATTTTCCTCCCTTTGATATTTTTGAAACTATACCAAAAAAATAAACAAAACAAAAGAAAATAAAAAAAAACTCGTTGCTGTGGAGTTGATTCTGACTCATAGGGAACCTATAGGAAAGAGTAGAACTGCTCCATAGGGTTTCCAGGGAGCAGCCCATAGATTTGAACTGCCAACCTTTTGGTTAGGGACTGAGCTCTTAACCACTATGCCACCAGGGCTCCTTGAAACTATACCAAAAAAAAAAACCCAAAAAAAAGACCCAGTGCTGCCGAGTCGATCCCAACTCATAGTGACCCAATAAGACAGAGTAGAACTGCCCCACAGAGTTTCCAAGGAGCCCCTGGAGTATTCGAACTTCTGACCCTTAAAAAGTTAGCAGCCGTAGCACTAAACTATAGTGTTAGATAATTTTCAAATTATGACATAATTTTCAAACAGGATATTTTTGTCTTAATGTTTAAAATAGTTACAGAACACATTTCTTCTTCCTGTCCTCAAATCAGAGCCCTGGTAGCTCAGTGGCTAAGGGCTCAACTGCTAACCAAAGGTCAGCAGTTCGAATCCACCAGCTGCTCCTTGGAAACCCTATGGGGCAGTCCTACTCTGCCCTATAGACTCACTATGAGTCAGAATCCACTCGAGGGCAACCGATCTCCTCAAATGAGATTGTGTAAATATTCCACCGGTTCTTACCATCAAGGCTAAATTGCTAATTAGAAATCACACATCCTTCAGAAGCATCACTGGGGTGGAGTGCTTTTTTTGTCTTTAATATTTTGGAGCTATATACTAACCCTAAAGCTATATTAAAATAATATTCAAAAATCTATATGAAAATAGGACACCCTGGTGGTGTAGTGGTTAAGTGCTACAGCTGCTAACAAAAGGGTTGGCAGTTCGAATCCACCAGGTGCTCCTTGGAAACTCTATGGGGCAGTTCTACTCTGTCTTATAGGGTCGCTATGAGTCGGAATCGACTCGAGGGCACTGGGTCATATGAAAATAAATTTCCATTGATATAACTATCTATATTTACTGACTTAAGCAAATACTTTTCATGTTCAAGGTTTGTGGATAATTCCTTTCCTACAAAGCTAGTCTGAAAAAAGAAAAAAAAAAGTCAGTGCAGTTACTGTGTTGGGATTCCTATCATATTCTCCAGCACATGACTAAAAAGCACGTTCTAAGACCAG
This sequence comes from Elephas maximus indicus, assembly GCF_024166365.1. Classification (NCBI taxonomy): domain Eukaryota; kingdom Metazoa; phylum Chordata; class Mammalia; order Proboscidea; family Elephantidae; genus Elephas; species Elephas maximus. The sequence goes on along the minus strand of NC_064828.1, from coordinate 19,094,388 downwards.
CATTTTAGTTCAGCATTATATGGCATCACTCGTGATTCAACACCATTTGCTGAAGTGGTGTGTCAGCTCATAGTTCTGGTAATTAAAGGAGGGGCGGGGAGGAGCCATTTCTTTCTTTTTTGGATGTTTAAAGTTGAATTTACTTTTGTGTGAGCAGAAAAAAAGAGAAAATATATTAGCAGAGTTGTTTTTTTCTTCTTTCCATTTGTAATTTAGCCTGGCCATTTACTTCATTTTCAGATTATTATTATCTGTAAACCCATTAAGGAAACATGCCTGGAGCAAGTAGTACCTTACAGACTTATACAAAGATGCAAATGCAGTTGAGGGATTTTGTAGGTTAATCAGTTATCAACTGGTTTTGACAAAGAAATTTATGTTTTCTTTAGAATACCTCTATATGTATCCTTACATACACTCTAGCTCTCATTGCTGGGTGTTTCTATAGAATGTCATATTCTTTCCAAGCTCTCTTTAGCCTGTAATTATTGCTGACAACAATCTAGGCCCTCGCACTGTATGCAGTCACCCCTGGCTGCTAAGAGGAGCAATCTAGATCCTAGTACACTGCAGTTAAATTAAATTATCATAGAGATGTAATATACACCGCTACACCACTCTAGCTGTGAACTCAGAATTGAAAAAAGATTGATAGACTGCAGGAATGGATCAACCAATAACCATGTGGGTGGTACTATAAGATGCTTACTTCTACAAATAGTGATGTGGAGAAATGGAATGTGGCTTAGGAATTGTATTTTCCCAGAAAAGGGAAGGGTTGTTTACTTGTTTGGTTTCCCCATAGCTGTTAGATATCAAGTGATAATGACAAGGGGTCCATGTCTCTCATACATAGGCCCAGAGAAGAATACCATATTTTTACCAAATAACGTGTGCCTTCTATGTTTGCTTGCCAACTGCACTCTCCCCCCGCGAGGTATTTTCGTAAGTGCACTATGCTAATTTTTTAAATAATGTATATAAAAAAAATTGGCATGTAGTGCTTATGAAAATACCTCACAGAGGGAGGGCACGGTTGGCAAAGAAACATAGAAGGCACACATTATTTGTGTAAAAATACGGTATTTGGGGTAAGACTTGCTTTCATATAACTAACATGAAGTCACTCACTATAGGATGAAGCCACAGGCTCTGTGTGTTTGAGAACTGACTACTTGTCACCTAGGGTAATGTTGCAGAAATGACCTATTGGAATGTGACCAAAGAAAGACAAAACTTTAATTTTGTCCTGGAGTATGAACTTAACATCTTCGTAAAACAAAGTTGTGAAATACACTGGGGTATATCTATAATTTTAGCCACCATTTAATGTAATGATTAAAAGAAACAATCGCTGATGCTTTTGTGTTTAGCAATGAAAAAATTAAAATTATTTTAGTTTGGAACATCAGATGAAAGTGTGTTTTAATAAAACTGACTCAGTCACTTAATTCTTTAACATTTAAGGTACATATTTATTGAGCTCCTATGCAAGGCTCTAAAGCACCAAAGGAGTATATAAGACATAATCATTTCTCTTGGAAGATCTAGAGATTGAGGCTGGCAAATGAAGCAGTTACAGAACAATAAAAAATAGCTACCTTTAGCCACCTAAATTACTTGAGTATATGTACAGCTATTGTTTGTTTACAGCTTGAACTATTACAATATCCTTGGATGATACAGGCATTTTGAGACCCAGGAGAGTATGGGGTACCTACATTCTTCATTCATTTTCAAGAAACTCATCCTGATTGTAAAAGACAATAGGTATTAATAATCATAAACCTTGACAGAAGAAAAGTTCTTAAGGACTCAGATCAGATGTAGTTATATCACAACATGTTGAAATAGGTATGTGTCATGTAGTTGTTGTTAGGTGCTGTCATGTCGGTTCCGACTTATAGCGACACCTAGTACAACAGAATGAAATGCTGTCTGGTCCTGCGCCATCCTCACAAATCATTGCCATGCTTGAGCCCATTGTTGCAGTCACTGTGTCAGTCCATCTTTTTGAGGGTCTTCTTCTATTTTGCTGATCAAGCATGATGTCCTTTGATGACTGCTGTGTGGAGAATGGATCAGAGAAGGCAAGAATGGGAGAAGATGACGATTTATGATGCCTCTGCATTAGCCCAAGGCAGAGACGGTGGTGGCTTGGGCTATGCTGCTAATAGTGGAGACAGAATTGTTTGTATGTGAAATATATTTTGAAAGCAGAATCATCAAGTCTAGGTGAAGAATTGGATGCTGAGAGTTAACAGAGTGTAGAAATCAAGGATGACACCTAGGATTTTAGCTTAAGTTGTTGGGGGGTGGTGTGGGAGATGGCTGTGCTGTTTATTGAGGTGGGAAAGACTGAGTGAAGAGTCAGATTGGGGAAACCTTTGTTTTTTGGGACATGTGTTTGATATGGCTATTGGATGTCCATGTGGAAATGTCACATGGGCAATTGGATGTTGAAAGTCTGGCTTATGGATGGTATTTAAAGCCATATGATTGAATGAATTCAAATGGGGCAAAGCATATGAACCTACAGAAGAGGTGAGGGCATAGGTAGAGTAGAGGAAGAAGAGCCAGCAAAGGAGTCTGTAAAACATTAGTGTCATACTGGGAAAACCAGGAGATCATGGTGTCAGGTAAGCTAGAAAAAAGTGTTTTAAGAAGATGGAAGTTGTTAATTATGACAAATGCCATTAAGATATCAGGCACTATAATATTGTAAAAGTTACCTTACCATTGGCTTTGGCAGCATGAAAATCATTGTTGATTTGTCCAACGGCACCCAGATATCACCCAGATAATGATTTTCTGTTCTCATCTACAACAGCCAGAAAGAAGTATGTGTCTTGACTTCTACTATTTTATGACTTCTACTGTATTTTAGCAGCATGTTAAGGCTGCCCTCCATATAACTGGAGTATTGAATTAACAAAATTTTAGGTTAGTTTGTCCTTGATATCTTTTGTCAATTGTAAGTTTTATTTACATGCTCTCATTCAACATAGGCTTCCTTCAAAGTAGGAAAAGGACCCAAATTACCAGTCTCTTTAATGATGGAAGAAATTGAGACAAAATTACATGGTAGAAGCTCTTCATAAGTAGTTATTATAGATTAAGTAATTAATGGGACTGACAAATGTGTGTATATGATCCAAGGGTCCTGTTGGCCCTTTTGGGCTCAGGCAGAACAATTCCCTCAGTGGCTTCTACTTCTGGAGCACTCAGAAATAAGTTGGACATCTTTCAGACAGGGAAGAAAGGCATATGAGATCTTGTTTCCTGAAAATCTATAGGAATCCTTCCAGTCCTGAGGAGAGAGAATCTTAGCAATTTTCCCTATCTTATGCTGGTCCTGGTGACGTAGTAGTTAAGTGCTATGATTGCTAACCTAAAGGTCAGCAGTTCAAATCCACCAGGTGCTCCTTGGAAACTCTATGGGGCAGTTCTACTCTGTCCTATAGGGTCGCTATGAGTCGGAATCGACTCAATGGCATTTTAGCTTAAGTTGTTGGGGGGTGGTTTTTTTCAGTGCTAAAAACATCAGAATGATTCAGAAAACCTCCATGTTAATCTTTATACTCAGGACAGGAGTGTGTTACTCTATTTGTCAAAATGCAGCTTCATTAAGAGATTTGAAAACATACCTGATTCTGGTGATATCTAGAAGGCCTATTGCATATGATTTAGGCGCAAAGACTTTGATCTTAGTTCATCTGATTTATGGTGAATCCAGTTTTTTAGAAAGATTGGGTTGCCGGTTCCTGGTCCTTCTTTTGAAACTGGGAACATGACAAAGGTGCTACAAAAAGAAACTGACTCTTAGGAGCTTAAACTCTAAAAGTTTACAACACTTCTCACATTGTACATAAAATACAACATAAATGTAAGTAAACTACCTCCTAAAGTGAGATTTTGGTTTTTTCTTAATTTCATTTCCCTCCTTCTTGCCAACTCTTTCCACCCTCTCCCACAATTTGATATGACTGGAGAGAAATGAGCAAGAGAATTTCCAGGCATACACACTGAAGGAGGTGATCTTTTAGCTAGAGTAGATTTGGGAAAGCAATCGACCAATCAGCAATTTTTATAGATGAGGTAACTGAGGCCCAGCGAGGATTCCACATCCTATTGGTAATGAGACCAGATGGGAATTCAGGAATAGAAGTGTCATAGTTGGCACTTCTATTAAACTGCAATCTTCATGGATCAACTGTCTGACACAGCTTAGTATTTCCAAATATGAATTAAGACCAAAACTAATTTAATCTTAGTTCTTATAAATAGAAGTATGGCTTTCAAAAAAAAAGTGGCTGAACCTCGTCAAAATGATAACATTTTGTTCTGAGTGCATCCAGGGGAAGGTGAGAAGGACACACAGGGCAATGAAAGCTAAGTCACATGAGAAATAGGCCCAATAACTAGAAATGTTAAACTGGGCTAAATGTCTCCTGAAAGAGGAGGAGTAGAGTACACAGTGAGAAAGTAGATAGTGATACTTGTATGAAAACAGCTGATTCTGCAAGATGAACCCAAAATGTGTGTATAGGTCAAGGAGGTGGTCTATCATAATGGTCAGGAGCAGCCTTTAGAATCAGAGAGAACTGGGTGTGAATCCCAGTTCTGCCACTTAGCAGTTCTATGTCCTTGGGGGAAGTTTCTTATCTCTCTTGATTGTGTCATCATTAAAATTGATTTCTATTACTTCCAATGGATTTAAATGAGATGATACACGTGATGGCCTTATCCCAATGTCAGATATGCGGTAGATGTTAAGTCTTATTCTTAAACATTTTATATTCCTATGGAAAGTCTCACTCAGGTTGAACTTCATGTTATTGGAGGAGAATAAGGACAAACTTGGATGGCCATTACATATGGGGGTTTGTGATCCTTAAGGTTATGTGTCAACTTGGCTGGGCCATGATTCTCAGTGGTTTGGCAATTATGATGTAGTTTGGCAGTCACATCATGATGTAATCACCTCCATGATGAGATCTGATATAATGTGATCACCTCCAAGATGGGATCTGGTATGAATAGTGAATCAGTTGAAAGGGAGTTTCCTTATGGGTGTACCCTGCATCCAATATATATGGACTTTCGGGCAAAGCTCGCTGTCTTTTGCTCTGCATCCTGCATTTGGCTCATCAGCATCTGATCTCCAGTTCTTGGAACTCAGACCAGCAGCCTGCCATCTTACCTGCTGATCTTGGATTTGTCAGTCTTCGCAGCCATGAGCCAGCAGCTTGTCATTGGCCTGTGGATCTTAGGTTTGTCAGCCTCTGCAGCTACCTAAATCAGGAGAAGCCTTCAGCCTGATGCCTGATGCCTGACCCACAGACTTGGGACTTGCCAGCCACTACAACCATGTGAGCCATTTCCTTGAGAGAAATCTATCTCATATATATATATCTCCACACTTCACTGGTTTTGCTTCTCTAGAGAACTTGGCCTAAAACAAGGTTACAAAGAGAAATTCATGTGCATGGATTGGATGGTTTCTAAGTTTCCTCAATTCAAATGTACAGTGATGCTATGACTTTGGCCTTCTAGTCAGTGTTTTCACTACTATGCTGTGAACTTCAGGAGAACACAGACCGTTTTAGACATGACTTTAAAACAATTCCCGAATCTTCATCATTCAATAAAGTGTGGATATGAAAACGTGAACAAAGTCACAGCTTCCATGTTCTGTTGCATCATTTCCATGCTCATGAGATTCATCCAATAGGCATTTTCTTTCACCTGTTTCCAGTCTTATCTGCCTGGGCAACTCTGCAGTAATTACGATCCAGATACCAGATGTTTGACTCAGCATTTGCTTCTTTCTCTGTCTCCATTTTACATATGGAGACATAGCATACCATGAGTCTACTGGCTGGAGTAGATGGGGAAAGTGACTGATAGGGGAAAAGGAAAGATATAACAAGAGCTGGAAGAGAATAAGTAGAGACCAGGTGCAGCTCACAAAGCCAGTTGTTTTCATCAGAATTAGAATTAGCGTGCACAGATCTTTAGGTCCTTAGCTCCAAGCTAGGTTGCTTAATCTAAATTTTAATATATTTGTTTTTCTCAAATTTAATTTACACTTTTATGGTGTTTAATGGGTGATTGGTGTCAAATGACCATGTGACTACACAGGTCCCTATCTCTCATTCATATTTTTATGGAAGTAAAATTTCACAGTTTTGAATATTAAACATAAAGGATCTTCTGAAGGTTTTCTAAGCAGAGGTAGGGTAAGGGAAATAGAACTAGCTTGGTTCTGGCAGTGAAGCAGTATGTGATAGAGATGAGACTCAGTGGTGGAGGAAAAAGATGATCATGTTTTTCATATTCTTTTGAGAGAGAGAAAATGAAACCCCAGGAAATGAGGAATGTGTGATCAATGAAGGCTAAAGTTGTTTGTTATCCTGAGCTTAGACAGACGTTTAAATATTAGCTTTCATAGCCAGTACACTCAGATCCTTGAACTGGAAACCCTGGCTCTGTTGAGAGAGCAAAAGGTCATTTTCTCAACATCCTTCACTGAATTGTTTTGAAGAATAACAGAACATGGCCCACTTTTGCCAGGTAGGTGATCATTTATCCAGCCTTGTGAATGAATAGAACAAACACGCAATTTATGGAACCTCAGGGTCCATCTCATCAGAATAATGAGAGCTTCTTCGGATTATGCGCCAACAAGAATCTGTCTGGAAGGAATTGGGAACAAGTCTAATAAAACAATCGAGATTTAGTTTTCCTCTTCCCTCTCATCCATGGGAAAAGAATGGCGTCCAAGCTGTATGATAGGCACAAAGCCCAGTGCTGCGCTGAAACAACGAACTACACTGCATTGCACTAATTAGCAATAACACGTTATACAATAAATAAATAAATAAATAAATAAAAATACAGTTCAAACCAAACACGTGACATCAAAAACTGTGCCACTTGGTGAAGCAGACTTTCTTCTTAAGTAATGAGTCTAGAGGATGTATTTACAGGGCCATGAAAACAATCAGAAATATCATAAGGCGTGGCATTTGTTTGCCTTCCCAGGAAGGAAACTGTGCAGGATTATGGATCATCTAAATTAGACTTTACTATTTTGATGTCCTTGCCATTTGTTCTTTTAAATTTCCAGCCTAAGGGGTATATTCTCCTATCGATGTGCATGTGGAAGTCCCATTAAGGCTAATAGGAATCTGCTGCCTGAATCCAAAGACAAATCTACCTCAAAGATGACATTTTGCACATGTAACACACAAGAAAAATAACTTAAAAAAAAAAACCATCTCTCTTTGGCCAAAGCACGTAAAACAATTAAATTAATTACAAGTACAAGATAAAGGACTTGCTTGTGGAATTTTAAGTCCATTTAATAAATTTGCAATTTTACGCAGTTCTCTCACTCAGAATTGCTTTCCCCAAATATGCTTGAGGTTGTCTCAGGCTTTGAAGAACCTTGTGATGGATGGAAACCAAGAGAAATCGGAGCGGTGGGAATCCATTTTCCAACGCGGTCTTCATTTATTTATATTCCGTAGCACACACACTCATGATGTTTCAAACTTATTTTCACCAGATTCAAAATAAAACCTGGAACACAAAACAGCTTGCCTTCATTTTCTTGTTTAAGGCTCTTTCTCTAGAGCTTTCCTTTGTATCTCAGCTCCAAGCCATATAAGAAATTTTACAGGCAAGAGTCGGTATTCAAATGAGATGTTAATTTAAAAAATTGCCACATCCTTCTGTTTATTTTGGTAGAAGGGAGATATTGGTTCCTAGAGTAGCATTAAAACCCAGATAAAAAACAGTTTTTATCTTTATACATCTCTTGGAAAAAAAAAATCCTACCTCAAGAAATTTCTTTAACAAAGAGAACATTATTTCAGACTCTAACATTTCTGTCTGCCGATTATCATTAGTCGTAAGCTAAGCCCTGCACTAAATGTCTAGCGAGCACAGATAATGTTCATTTTGTCTGGAAGACAGGTTGCCGCCTGTCAAGGAGAGATGGAATAAATGACAGGTTTTGACTCTGTGCCTTGCAGGCATATTAGGCTAAGAAATGGCCAACATGATGAAAAATTATTTTGTCAAAAATTTGTAGGTCACCCATCATTGTCTAATGTATTCTGTGATTAATTGCTAGCATAGATCAGCATTATGTCTTTCCAGTGAATCGCTTAATTGTTGCCTGCTTCATGCTCTTAATGGAATGATGAGGCATCTGCCCCTTTCACATGTGCTTTGAAATGCCAGCTTTTGCATCCAGGTTACGGGGCTGGTAATATTCAATGGAAAGAACTCGTTCAAATGAAAACTTCGGGACCGCCATCTCTTCTGGCTTTTTATGGGAGCTTGCGTGCAAGGCTGAGTGTTAGTGTTAATGTATGTAGATTTTATTTCTGATGAGTGATGATTGGACTGCTCATTTTACGAAGATTTATGGTGTGCTTTCTATCTCCTGACTGCAGTGCTACTCTTATCTTTAATAAAGGAGATGAGGACATTAATCAGCCATTGTCAGGGCTCCTGACTAAGACATTAAATGTACTGTATGGGGTAGGTAAACACGCTCCAGATCCTTCTCTACTCCACTAGATCAGGCAAAAAAACACTCATTATATTTATCATAATTTCACATCTGCTGTTTTTGAAGCAATGTACCATGAGGCCATAAACTGTATTACAACTGTGCATAAATTCAACTGATTTGTGGCTGGAGTAACTAATTCCTAAAGTACATTTTAGAAAAACAAGCAGTGAGCCCTGAAATTGCAATTCCGTAAAGGCACTAAATTACTGACTGCAGAATCAAAAATTTGCTTGATGTGATTCTGCAGTGACCATTTTATAAAAAGTGACAGTGCGCCTGTGATTGAGTCAATAAAATAAGGACGAGTGAGCTGTACACTCAAACAAGATTAAAGAAAAGGGGACTGACAGAGGACAGACTCACCGTATACAAACAGGGGAAAGCATAGCATTTTCACCAAAATGGCTTAAGGTGCAAATGTTAATAGCAATGACGTTAATTCATCAGTAGTCCTTTGATTATCTGAGAGGTGAAAGAGAAAAAAATTTGTATCTCTCTTTTATTCTTTTCACCACCTCAATGGGAGCACATTTAATATTTAACAAAATAAATTTAGAAGTAATTTTTCAAATGAGGCGGAATCTTGCCGTAATATTATCCAGAATTACTAAGGATGTTTCTTTATGGGTTGTTTACTTGTCTCCATGGTTTCTAAGGGTATGTGTCCAAGAAAATCTCTTTGTTAGTTCATCTAGCCATGTTTGGGTAGAGAGATGTCCATCTGCGTTTGTGGGTGGGTGTGTGGGTAGCTGAGTCTATGTTTCTGTGTGTGTTTTTTTACCTTTACCAGCCTGCTTTACTTTTTTTTTTTCCAAACTTGATCTGTACCTGAAGTTGCCTTCTCCAAAAGTGAAAGGAGATCAGGAAGTGATCTCTCATCAGGAGAAAATCAGCGACACCATTGTTTTTGAAAACCAAAAAATGCACTTGACATTTGTTAAGATGAAAACCAAAGACAGACCTGACACTTGGAATCCTGAATAAAGTTGTGAGCCCGTAAATGAAACCGGCTAAGGGTGGCACCCATGTATGTTCTTGAAGTAGGATGTGGTTATGTGATTATTTATTGACTGGAAAAAGCAATTTAAGTGAAAAATAAATGGAACTGGGTGTTCATTGCTTGGGTTTCTCTAGATACCCATCGCCTTTCGCCAATTAGTTCATGCATCTCTGCCATTGAGGCTAGAAGTGCCACCAAGATGCTTTTGTTCAATCTGACTGTAATAAATTCTTTGTTTAATATTTTCTGTTTGAGGGCTCCCTCTCATTGAATGTAGGCTGTTCCTTGCTACTCAGGGCAAATTGGGGAGGGCATTTACACAGGACATCTTTTAGAGTCTTGTAATCTTACTTGATTTTATTTGCAGAGGAATATATTTTGCAATATTTCATCCCTTTCCCTGACCACTACCCTGGTCAACTTTTATAACTGCAAATCTGGGGCTGGCACATGGAATATTGCTCTATTCTTTACTCATAATATCAAGTCGAAAATGGTTGTGTTCATAAGGCATTGCACAGTTTCTATCTAATGGTATCAATCTGTGCATCGCAGAGCGTTTCTTTTCCTGACATTATTACTTGACTGAAATTAAGCTTGAAACAATCCGATGTCAGATACTGTATATCCACTTTTATTGCCAGCCTTTCTGAGCCCACCATATTGCCAGGACTGCATCTCATTTTAGATGGGTTTACCCAGATATATATTCTCAAGTTTATTGAGAGTTGGATAGATTACATTTCCCATTCTCAAAGAGCAGCCTGGTCCTTTCAGTGCGTTTTATAGAACAAATGTAAATTCCCATGTCGCAGTTGACAAAAATTCATGGTTCTTTTCTCAGTGTCAAAAATAAATCCAGCAGAGCATTGGAGATAAGTGCAATATAGTGGAGCAGGCTTCGGTTCACCCTTTCTGATTTAGCAGCAGTTTCGATGTACTTGAGAAATCTGTGAAAGTTCAATTACTATGGTCTACGCAAAAAGATTTGCTCACACAACAGAGCTACTGTACTTGAGACTGAATTGTAAGGGACTCAGTGAAATGAAAAACCCTTCCTGAGCACTGTCAGCCCCTTTGCCTTCTGTTTCCATATCCCTCCTTCCCTTCCCTTATCCATCGACTTCTATCTCTTACATGAATTTGAATCTTTTCTGAAGGATTTCACTGCAGCTAAATAAAACACAAGCATAAAAAAATTGCTGAATGGATCCATTAAAACGCAATAAAAATTAGTCTTTTATTACATTTGGGGGTTTATGTATTTCGGTGGTGCAGGATATGCAAAGAAGAGCTATCAAATAAATTTATTAGCAGCTTGGCTTGATCAGTTTTTCAAGATGGCTTACATATATATGTACGTGTCCTATGACTTGATCTTAGAAAGAAAGGCAGACTTGCGCGAAAAAGGTGTTTATAGTGAAAAGTAAACCAAGCATACTGAGTCATGGAAAAAAATTCTCTCTCAAATACCGAGCACTTTATCAACCAAACAGCTCAGATTGTGAACTATCTTTGCTTAAATGTCAGGAATGTGTCTTTATAAACAAACAGTAACTCTTTCTATATTTATATTCATTGTTTTCAATATTTTTTTTTCTGGTCCAAGCTAATGGATTCCTCTTACCATTCTTTAAAAATTGGTGCTGCTTTCAGAAAAAAATGAAGAAAAAGCAAGGCTATTCCACACAAAGAATATAGCTTGCCTACTGCCAAGAGTCAGCCCAGGTAGGTCTGCTCTCACCATTTTTCTTTTGTCATTGTGTCTCACCATTTTGAGCAATTAAGGGATTGGTGCAACTGGGAGGAGGTAACCAAAACAAAACAAAACAAAATCCATTGCCATTGAGTCGAATAAAGCCAAAAAAACCCTTTGACGTCAAGTTGATTCCAACTCATAGCGATCCTATAGGACAGAGGAGAACCACTCCATACAGTTTCCAAGGAATGGCTGGTGCATTTGAACTGCTGACCTTTTGGTTAGCAGTTGAGCTCTTAACCACTGTGCTGACGGGGTTCCAGTATAATTTCCAGCAGGGGAGATGTGATCAGTCCTTCCTGAGGAGGCAGGTCTAGTCCCTTATAAGTCACATTTAATCTCTTAGGTACCTCCCTAGTGGGCAGGTCATATATAAGGTGGGGTCTTGTGGAACCTCAGATCAAGTTTCTTCTCCAGGTATCAGTGAGGTAAGGACAACCTTTAGCTTACACAGGCTTACAAGCATCTGGAGACACACACAAAAACACACGTGCACGCATGCACACAAAACATATCTAAAGTGTATAATACATAAATGGTATGTTCTTTGTTATTTATAATTACAGCTACAATGTTTATGGTTTGATTATTAACCTAAATAAAATAAACAATTATTTCAAGTTTGTGAATTTGAAGTGGTGACCTTCACAGTAGTCCAAAATTGTATTAGGGGTTATTAGAATATATACCTTGCAAAAACGGATCATCATGAACACAGATTTGCCCAAATCGAGAACTAGCTTACACTACCAAGGAAACTCATGTGATAAATATTTATGGAATATTCACTACACTTCAGAGTCCCTGGGGGGGACAAATGGTTAAGCGCTTGGCTACTAACTGAGTGGTTGGTGGTTTCAGTCCACTAAGAGGCACCTTGGAGGAAAGTCCTGGCAATCTGCTTCTGAAAGATCACAACCGCTGAAAATCCAATGGAGCACAGTTCTACGCTGAAACACACGGGATCACTATGAGTTGGAATCAACTTTGACGGCAACTGGTTTGGTTTGGTTTTCGCTATAAGACAGGCACAATCCAAAGCACTACAAGCTTGTCACAATCCTTACAGGGTGAAATATTCTGTTATAAAGAAATGTATAAACTAACAGAACACAGTCAACGCAACTCTGAAGTCCAAGGATGTGGACAGGAGCTGTGAAATTGATAAACCAAAAAAACCCAGTGCTGTCAAGTCCATTCCGACTCATAGCGGCCCTATAGGACAGAGTAGAACTGCCCCATGGAGTTTCCAAGGAGCGCCTGGCAGATTTGAACTGCCGACCCTTTGGTTAGCAGTCGTAGCACTTAACCACTACGCCACCAGGGTTTCCACAGCAATACTTAAATATGCTGTAGTGACATCCATTTGCTTATTTTAGTCATTTAACTAGTACGTGTGAAATATCTATTATGTGCCTGGCACTGAGTTGAGCTCCAGGACTACAACAAGACCCAGGATAAGTCCATACCATCCCATTTATCAAAAAATCTGTGGTGGAACACATAGACCAATGGAACAGAATTGAGAACCCAGACATAGATCCATCCACGTATGAGCAGCTGATATTTGACAAAGGACCAGTGTCAATTAACTGGGGAAAAGATAGCCTTTTTAACAAATGGTGCTGGCATAACTGGATATCCCTTTGCAAAAAAATGAAACAGGACCCATACCTCACACCATGCACAAAAACTAACTCCAAGTGGATCAAAGACCTAAACATAAAGACTAAAACGATAAAGATCATGGAAGAAAAAATTGGGACAACCCTAGGAGCCCTAATACAAGGTATAAACAGAATACAAAACATTACCAAAAATGATGAAGAGAAACCCGATAACTGGGAGCTCCTAAAAATCAAACACCTATGCTCATCTAAAGACTTCACCAAAAGAGTAAAAAGACCACCTACAGATTGGGAAAGAATTTTCAGCTATGACATCTCCGACCAGCGCCTGATCTCTAAAATCTACATGATTCTGTCAAAACTCAACCACAAAAAGACAAACAACCCAATCAAGAAGCGGGCAAAGGATATGAACACACATTTCACTAAAGAAGATATTCAGGCAGCCAACAGATACATGAGAAAATGCTCTCGATCATTAGCCATTAGAGAAATGCAAATTAAAACTACGATGAGATTCCATCTCACACCAGCAAGGCTGGCATTAATCCAAAAAACACAAAATAATAAATGTTGGAGAGGCTGCGGAGAGATTGGAACTCTCATACACTGCTGGTGGGAATGTCAAATGGTACAACCACTTTGGAAATCTATCTGGCGTTATCTTAAACAGTTAGAAATAGAACTACCATACAACCCAGAAATCCCACTCCTAGGAATATACCCTAGAGATACAAGAGCCTTCATACAAACAGATACATGCACACCCATGTTTATTGCAGCTCTGTTTACAATAGCAAAAAGTTGGAAGCAACCAAGGTGTCCATCAACGGATGAATGGGTAAATAAATTGTGGTATATTCACACAATGGAATACTACGCATCGATAAAGAACAGTGACGAATCTCTGAAACATTTCATAACATGGAGGAACCTGGAAGGCATTATGCTGAGCGAAATTAGTCAGAGGCATAAGGACAAATATTGTATAAGACCACTATTATAAGATCTTGAGAAATAGTAAACCTGAGAAGAACACATACTTTTGTGGTTACGAGGGGGGGGAGGGAGGGAGGGTGGGAGAGGGTTTTTTATTGATTAATCAGTAGATAAGAACTGCTTTAGGTGAAGGGAAAGACAACACTCAATACATGGAAGGTCAGCTCAATTGGACTGGACCAAAAGCAAAGAAGTTTCCGGGATATAATGAATGCTTCAAAGGTCAGCGGAGCAAGCGCGGGGGTCTGGGGAACGTGGTTTGCGGGGACTTCTAAGTCAATTGGCAAAATAATTCTATTATGAAATCATTCTGCATCCCACTTTGAAAGGTGGCGTCTGGGGTCTTAAATGCTAACAAGCAGCCATCTAAGATGCAGCAATTGGTCTCAACCCACCTGGAGCAAAGGAAAATGAAGAACACCAAGCCCACATGACAACTAAGAGCCCAAGAGACAGAAAGGGCCACATGAACCAGAGACCTACATCATCCTGAGACCAGAAGAACTAGTTGGTGCCCGGCCACAATCGATGACTGCCCTGACAGGGAGCTCAGCAGAGGACCCCTGAGGGAGCAGGAGATCAGTGGGATGCAGACCCCAAATTCTCATAAGAAGACCAAACTTGATGGTCTGACTGAGACTGGAGGAATCCCGGCGGCCATGCTCCCCAGACCTTCAGTTGACACAGGACAGGAACCATCCCCGAAGACAACTCATCAGACATGAAAGGGACTGGTCAGCGGGTGGGAGAGAGATGCTGATGAAGAGTGAGCTAATTATATCAGGTGGACACTTGAGATTGTGTTGGCAACTCTTGCCTGGAGGGGGGATGGGAGGATAGAGAGAGAGGGAAGCCGGCAAAATTGTCAAGAAAGGAGAGACTGAAAGGGCTGACTCAAGACGGGGAGAGTAAGTGGGAGTAGGGAGTGAGATGTATGTAAACTTATATGTGACAGACTGATTGGATTTGTAAACGTTCACTTGAAGCTTAATAAAAGTTATTAAAAAAAAAAAAATCTGTGGTGGAATAAATATGCAGTGGGATGATAACCAAGGAGGGCACCTGAGCTACTTGATAAGACAGGGAGGGCTTCCTGGAGGAAGTGACTTCTGAACTCACTCACTTTTGGAAGGTCATGCACTTGGTCAGGTGAAAAGTAAGGAAGATCCTGGGGTTGGGGTGGTTCCTGAAACCGTTTTTCCAGTTGAAGGAATAGGGTATGTAAAGGCCAGGAGGTGAGAGAGAGCATGGTTTACTCTAGGAACAGGGAGAGGTCCACTCAAAAAAAAAAAAAAAGCCAAACCTACTGCCGTCGAGTAGATTCCGACTCACGGCGACTCTATAGGACAGAGTAGAACTGCTCCATAGAGTTTCCAAGGAGCACCTGGTGGATTCGAACTGCCGACCTTTTGGCTAGCAGCCGTAGCACTTAACCACTAGGCCACCAGGGAGACGTTCAGTGTTGCTGAAATGTAGGATAGGCGGGAGGAAAGAGCAGTTAGGTCATGTAGGGTCTCAAGCGCCCTGTTAAGAATCTGGATATATTCTTAAGTGAAAGGGCTTTAGATGAACAGAAGGGTGATATGATCAAATTTTTATTTAAAAAAAATTACTTTGGTTGTAGTTGAGAGTTGTTGTTGTTAGTTGCCAATCAGTCAGCTCCAACTCACAGTGAACTTATGTATAACAGAACTAAACGTTATCAGGTCCTAGGCCATCTTCAAGACCATTGGTATGTGTGAGTCCGTTGTCACAGCTGCCGTGTCAATTGCTCTCCAATTCTTTCATCATACACCTCTATCAGTAAACATGATTGGAGAACTCATTCGTAGTAGATGAATATGTATTTTTTTAATTTATAAGTACTATGCAAGTTTCACCGTACTAATATGTTAATTTTTAAACATACACAAAATTAAAAATTTAAAAGAACGAGCTAGTTACAAAATGCATCTTTAAAAGTTGTAAACATTTATCAGTCCTACAAAGGCCTCTGTTTTCACATTGTAGACTTTTGTTTTCATGCAGTGGTTGTTGGTTTTTTCATGTCTTGCTGGTCATCATGGTATCGCCCTTATCAAATATCACCATCTCAGTGAGTCCTGCCCTGATCATCTCACTTAATGATAAGCCTTTCCTTGGCCTTCCCTGTCTTTCTTCCCTGCTTCATTTTTCTTCTACTACCTTTAAATACGTCGTGTAATTGAGTTACTTTATTTATGGTCCATCTCCACTACCCCTTCCTCACGAGAACAGGGGCTTGTTTTTGGTTCACTGCCGTATCCCTTGGGCCTAGAACATCGATTGGTCTATAGGAGACGTTCAAGAAATATTTGTTACGTGAATAGAGTGAAGGCTATTATTAGCAATTGTGTGTGTATATTTGTATTTCAAATAGTCTTTCTGATCATTTCATTGCCTGAATTTTTATTGGCTCTGTTTTGGCCATCATTGTTTTTTAACATGTAGCATGAATGATGAAGTACTTGACTATGAATAAGGCATGTGCTTGCTTGTGTTTGAGTTAGTATCTTCATACCACAATTTTTTTTTACAGCAAGATTAGTTTAAACTGGAAAACATGGTCTGGAAGCCTTTCTCACTGTATACAGACAAATGATTATGTGTTGGAATAGGCTGAAGGTAAATGAATGCAGGAGGGCCCGCCCTCTCCCCAATGGCATTCCCATTTAGCTCAGTCCATTTTACCTCTGGTTCTGTATGGGACCTCTGTCTGAGTGAGATTGTCCATGCCAAACTGTGTATTAGTATTAATAAAGATTAATTATCTTCTTACTCTCAGATAAAAATAAACATATGAAGATTTTCTAGTGTGTTCTTCTCGCACCTCAGCAGCTCACCCAAAACCCTTTGGAAATGCTATGAAGACACATGAGAGCGCAAATGAATCCAGAAAGACCCAGTTTGGGGCTGGCAGAGTGCTTAGGAGATAATGCTGGCTTCCCTCCATTTGGTAAGCTTCACCTGAGGAGGTCCAGGTGGGTAAGCTCCCAGAGTGTCAGCTTTGAAGGGCTCTACCCATTGAGAAATATATATTCGGCTATGCTTATTTTTAAAGATGTTCAAACAGAGCCACAACCACCACTACTTTGCCCCTTCCATATACATCACTTAGGATAGTGAATGTTTTCAGGATTAACTGTCTCTGCTTAACTAAAAACGGAGCCCAAATAAATAGACTGAAGCTGTAAACAAGGCTTAAGCTATATGTACTGGGAATTTGCTGATGGTGGAGATTATTTACAGGGTGCTCCCATTCCTGTATTTCGGTCTCTGAGGAATGGTGTCAGTGGGGTCTTGCCTGGCACAACAATACTTGGAGTCCTTTCCAAATGTGAGTGCAGGAGAAACTGATTGTCTCTTAACAAAAATGGTATACAGAAACTGATCTCTTCCTTAAATCCCTTCAACTTCCCCAAGGGCAGTAGATATTCTGAAAGAGGCAAATGCACCTCCAACTTTTAAAAAGACGCTTGTTTTATCTTTTTTAATTTTTGTTGAGAAGCAAATGCTGTATCACTCATTCCAGGTAAATAATATACAGTTGACTCTCTCTGCCCTTCAGCTGATGTGGACTCATCTCCAAAATGCTTAACAGAGACAACAGCGCTAGGTATGAAATACTAACACCGTGACTTGTGGGCGCTGTCTACTTCAGCAGGAGTTGGACAATTTGTAGTTTACCCACTATATGGGCTGCCAGAGTTAACTGTCTGCATTTATCGAAATGGTATTTGAGCATCCCTTATGGATTAATGCCATGCCCATGAGCAGCTTTGCTGTTTGTCCCTTAATCTGGCTCAACACAGAGGAATAGTTTTAATGACTTGTTAAAGTCCCTTGTCCCCTTAAGACTCAATTACTCAAGTTCAGGGACCATAATCTAATTGAATCATTTCAATAAGAAATCATGATTTTCATCTAAATTTTAATTTAATCCATTCCAATGAATTATACTGAGGTTATTACAGAATCCTTTCAACTTCAGCAAAAAAGGCATCTTTGTCTTCACAAAGCAGGGCAAAATCCTTATATGTGGCTAGGTTCTTTAGGAGTAGAAGGCATTCTCTTGCCTGGTCTTCTCTCTCTGAGCGTGTTTCCGTGCTCTTTCCCTGATTTATTGTTAATGGTGTACATATGTGCATGAAATGGGACCAGCGCGTTCAGCTTTGTACGAATAAGAAGTAGTGTTTCAAATAAGTGACAAGTGATCTGGACAACATATTCATTTTGGCCGCCTTGGCAATCAATACTGACCACCTCCGCAGACTGCTGAAGGCTGGGAGCTGCATTCATCATGCAGGTGGCCGAAGTGAGGAACCAACTACACCAGGATTCTATTTATATAATTCAAATGGCGCAATCTGGATCAACATTGAAAGTGGACTGTATTCTGAAAATTTTGGATATAATATTAAGAATCACAAATTCAAAGGGCAAGAGAAAGAAATAAAAACTAGGTCCTAATTTTCCAAAATAAAGTATACCTAAGGTTAAATTCCTGTATGATTTTGTGATTTCTAACATATCCTTGTTGTGATATGAGCTACTTCTAGAATTTGGACCTAAATTTCAAAAAACAAAACAAAACCCAAAATATTAACCAGATGCTAATTTGCACGTATCATTAAATGCTATAGAGTGAGACAGGAAGCCCTCTTCCTTATAAATGGCTCATTCCATTTATCTTATACTGTCGTATTTGGCCCTTTCTCTCTCTCTGATTCAGTTCTTTGCTGTGCAGAGTGCAAAATATAATAACTTCTAAGCAGTGTGTAAAACAAAGTGCTCAATTCACTTTATTAAAATATCCAATAATAATTGATTTAAAGGCAATAAAATGTGTTCATTAGAGGGTTTATATTCAAGAAATATTGAAAGTATACCTAAAACTGTCACTTTTATTGTGAATGAACAGGATAATATAATTTGAAAAGAGTGTGATCATACTAAAGATTTGTCCTGCAGCATTATCTGATAGCTCGTAAAGTGCTGAAATTTAATATGATGCTTTCAGTCAGTTTAATTGAAATTTAATTGCCACTTTGGGCAGAAGGTTTAGATCTGATCAATAAAATATTAAAGATTTTGTGCTTTCGCTTGGAACAGCTTCTTTAGCGATGCATCAAGAGGACCCTATATTTTCGGGAATATTTGTTTGTTATAGTTCACCCAGAGCTCAATATCACTTTCTAATCTGAAAGTTTTAATGTGCTGTGCAGACAAATAGTGGAAATAATAAAGCAATAGTTGATCCATTTAATTACAACACGATGAAAGAAATAACGGTCACCTTCAGATTCATGAGAAAGGCATTAATGTAAAAGAGCAATAAATATTTGGAAATGTCAAACCTCCGAAAGACAGAGTCCAACTTGAGCTGGGTTGTAAATCAGACTGAGGGAAGGACCTTGAAAAAAAGATGGTTCTTTGGTATTTTAGAAATAATTACTAATACAAAAAGGGTAATGATGAAACTATAAATTACATTAAAAAGGGCCATTAGAGGAGGATTAGTTTATAAAGCTGAGAGATGGTTCTTAAAATTGTCCTGCTGGTTATTTCTACTTTTCATTTTATTCAGGAACCCCCTGCTCAATTATCAGATTATTAATAAACTAATTGATCACTACTCAACAGTTCAAATGCTAAAGTTAACTTCCTCCTTTTCAGGGACTCCCATGGGACTTCCATTTTACTTATATTGGAGGAAGGGAGAGAGCTGGACATTTCTTAAAATACCAAGATGGTAAACGGGTAAGTGACTTTAAGCTAAGTTACATCCCTAGTAATATGACTTAAAATTATGATTTTTTTTTTCTGCTGACTATATTCCAAAGGTGTCTCTGATGTTTCTGTGGCCATAAACTTTTCGTAATGACCCTTGGCCTAATTCTTTTCCTAATAATCCCTTTTTACTTAAAAAACCTTTCCATAGCTCCATGTTCATATTTCTTTACTTATCAGTCTTCTATCAGATTCTAAGTTTAATGTCATAGTACGTTGTTTGATTTGGTTTAGTATATCTCTAAAGTGTATTTTGCATTTACAACCATATTCAAACAAGACTGTTGGTGTCGTTGTGTGCCATAGGTTGGTCAAGTAGATTCTGACTCACAGTGACTCTATAGGACAGGATATAATTGCCCTATAGGGTTTCCAAGGAGTGGCTGGTAATTCGAACTCTCGGCCTTTTGGTTAGCAGCCAAGCTGTTAACCATTGCACCACCAGGGCTCCATCAAACAAAACTACTGACCTGTAATAGCATTATCGCTTTTCTTTTTTTCCCTTTATGTAACTTTGTCCCAGATTTCTCCTGGTCAGTCATCTGTTATCCCCATACTTCTTATCCTACAATCTTATTGAAATACGCTGTTTATTTTCTTTTGAAGTAGACACTTTTTTTTTTCCTGTGACCAATTTATTTTATTTTTTAATTTTGTGACATCTAGATGCGGGCACTATTCTTGGCACCAGGAACACAGCAATGCAAGAAAAACATTTCTGACCTCAAGGAACTTATATTACAGTGGAGGGAGAAAGACAGAAAACAGACAAATAAAAAAGATAATTTCAAATCCTGACAAGTATGATGCTGTCATGGATTGAATTATGTCCCCCCAAAAATGTGTGTGTCAACCTGGTTAGGCCATGATTTCCAGTATTGTGTGGTTGTCCTCCATTTTGTGATTGTAATTTGATGTTAAGAGGCTTAGGGTGGGATTGCAGCACTACCCTTATTCAGGTCACCCCCTGATCCAATGGGGTGTGGCCTGCACCACCTTTTATCTTAAGAAATAAAAGGAAAGAGAAGCAAGCACAGAGTTCAGCACCTCATGCCACCGAGAAAGCATCGCTGGGAGTAGAGCACATCCTTTGGACCCAGGGTCCCTGCGTGAAGAAGCTCGTCCGGAGGAACATTGATGAGAAGGCTAACAGAGAGAGAAAGCCTTCCCCTAGAGCTGATGCCCTGAATTTGGACTTATAACCTATTAGACTGTGAGAAAATAAATTTCTCTTTGTTAAAGCCATCCACTTGTGGTATTTCTGTTATGGCAGCACTAGATGACTAAGACAGTCAGTCACTGCTATTTGGAAAATGGACCATAAATAGTTGAGAGAGGAGGCAGGGAAACCAAACAATAGACTGTTGTAGCAGTCCAGGCAAGAGGTGATGATGGCTTGGTCCAATTGTCATGGATATGCTGAGAATTGGTCAAATTTGCCATGTATTTTAGAAGGTAGGACAAAAGGACTGATGGGTTGATCATAGGACTGACTTCCAAGTTTTCAATATTTACTTCTAAGTTTTGAGCCTGAGAAACTGAGTAGATGGTGGTGCTGTTCACTGAGATGGAAAACCTCGGGAATACGGGAAGTACGTTTTAAGGAAAAGCCAATAGTTCTGTTTGGTTTCTGTTAAGTTTGACATGACTATTGGATATCCAGGTGAGATGTCAAGTAGGCAGTTGGATACATGAATGTGGAGCTCAAAGAAAGGTACTGAACTGTGATATAAATTTGAGTTCATTAGCATATAGACGGCATTTGAAACTGGATGGGGTCATCTGAGGTGCCCTGGTGGTGCAGCATTTAAGCGCTATGGCTGTTAACCAAAAGGTTGGCAGTTCAAACCCACCAGCTGCTCCTTAGAAACACTATGGGGCAGTTCTACTGTGTCCCATATGGTTGCTATGAGTCAGAATCGACTTGACAACAACAGGTTTGGTTTTTGGTTTTTTTGAGGTCATCTGCCAGGTTTTAGTTAGAAAAAGAAGACCAGAGCCCTAGTTCACTCTAACATGAGGAATCTGGTTAAAAAAAAAAAAAAAAAGGTTGCCATAGAGTCGATGCCGACACACAGCGACCCTGAGGACAGAGTAAAACTGCCCCACAGGGTTTCCAAGGAGAGGCTGGTAGATTCGAACTGCAGACCTTTTGGTTAGTAGCTGTAGATCTTAACGACTATGCCATCAGGGTTTCTGAGGAATCTGGTAGGAAAGGGGAATTCAACAAAAGAGATTGAGAAGGAGCAACCAGTGAAGCAGGAGGAAAATTAGGCAAGTGTGGAGCCATCAAATCCTAGAGAAGCCAGTGTTTAAAGGAGTGAGTAGACAGTCAACCATTGAAGATATGGCTGCTTTGGTAGAGTGATAGCAGAGATTTAGTGGGTTGGGAAAGGGCTGGGAAGTTAAAGCTTGGAGACAGTGAACATAGACAATATTTAAAAATTATCTGCTGCATGGGAAGCAGAGAAAAATGGCAAGGGCTGGAGAGATAAATAGGTTCAAGAAAGGTTTTCTTTCTTTTTAAATGATAGCTAATACTTTTTTTTAAAGGTATGTTTGTATGTCTATAGGAATGATTAATTGAAGATGAAAAGTTGATACAGTAGAGAAAAGTAATAGCTATAGTGTGAAACCCTTAGAAGGTAGGAACCTTGAACACAGGGCAAAAGTAGAAAAGTTGGTCTTAGATAAGAGTGGAGATGTTTCATACATTTGTACAGAAGGAAAGAGAGATGCATGTAGATTTTTGGAATTAGTGGAAATATGCAGTACTACTGGTTGCAGCTATCATTTCCATGAAGCACATAGCAAAAGCATTATTTATGAAGGGGAAGGGAGATACTGGTTGAGGATTTGAGGAGACTGAATAGGAGGTAGAGCGATTGTGTAATCTGAGATGGATAGGAAGGAATTGAAGAGATCAGTGGCAAGACGGATAATGAAATAAATGGTAAGGGCAATCCTCAGTAAGGTCATACAGCATTAGCATAAGTGACCTGAATGGATACATAATGATAGAAAATGACTGTCAAATAATGTGTTTAAAATTGAGGTTTTAAAGGTGATGCCATGATTGATGATGATGAGGTCTTGGGTATGACCATGTCCAAAAACCAAAACCAAACCCATTGCCATCAAGTTGATTCCAACTCATATCGACCCTATAGGACAGAGTAGAACTGCCCCCAGAGAGTTTCCAAGGAGTGCCTAGTGGATTCGAACTGCCAACCTTTTGGTTAGCAGAAGTACCTCTTAACCACTATGCCACCAGGGTTTCCGTACAACCATGTGGTTGAGGTTAAATGGTGGAAGACATTGTTGGAGTTAAAGAGACCAAGGAACTGAGAGAACATGGTATTTGATGCTTCATCTTTGTGCAAGTTGAAGTCATCAACACATGACAGGTGAGGGAGATAGGGATCCAGATGACAAAGTTTATGAGAAAGTTAATAAATGAGAGGAGGAGTAAAGATTGGAAAAGTCTGATGATATGAGCTCTAAGCCAGCAGAGGTTTTGAAGGAGAAATAAGGAGAGACTGTTTGGAAACAGCCAGAAAGACAAGGTAGGAGAACCCCAAGAAACATAATTTATGGGAGAATGCAGTATCTTCAGGAGACCTTCAGGTGTTGTTCAGATCAAGATGAAGATAATACTTGGTGAGGAAATTGTTGATGTAGTGGACTTTGGTGCTAATGGATAATAGTCTCCAGAAGACTGAGCATCTTGTGTTTATATAGGTTTGGTTATTTAGAGATGGGTGAGCGGTGAACCAGCTTAGGGGGAAAGTAGAAATTTATGAGTAGGACCATCCATATGATGATAGCTGGTGTAGGATGCTTAGACTATGATGATGACTATGGTGAAAGGCATGTGAGGCATGATAAATGTGTCCCAGATTTCAGAATGACAACCATTGAAGAACTGGAATGCTTGGCTAAGGCTGGTGGTGATTGAAGATCCCAAAGTATCTACCCACATTCCACCTTCCTGGGGGAAAAGGCAAATGTATGGAGACTCTCAGCAACTGATGCTCTTGGAGACTGATTTGTCCCAATCTGCCAAAAAAATAGATTAAGCTGTCTGAGCCTATTAAGTTTAAAACTCTCAGATGGTGTTAATGGAACAATTAAAACCTTCGGTTCTGAGCCCTGGTTTAACACCCAAGGAAGATTAATATAATATTTAACTATTTAGAATAGCAGTGTTATCATCTATAACATGAAGATAACATTTATTTGAAACTTAGAAAGCAGTTAAGAAGTATTAAGATGCCCTTGGGGAGCCCTGTTGGTGCAGTGGTTAAGCACTTGGCTGCTGACTGAAAGGTCTGTGGTTTGAACCCACCAGGTGCTCGGCAGAAGAAAGAGGTGGCAGTCTGCTTCCATAAAGATGACAGCCTGGGAAACCCTATGGGGCAGTCCTACTCTGTACTACAGGGTAGCTATGAATCAGAATCCACTCTTCAGCAATGGGTTTGGTTTTTTAGGACCCCCTATTGGCAATTTGGAAACCCTGGTGGCATAGTGGTTAAGTGGCATGGCTGCTAACCAAAGGGTCGGTAGTTCGAATGCTCCAGGCGCTCCTTGGAAACTCAATGGGGCAGTTCTACTCTTTCCTATAGGGTCTCTATGAGTCGGAATCGACTCGATGACACTGGGTTTTTTTGGTTTTATTGGCAATTGTTGTGCTTCTGGCTTGATATTTTGCACACAGTGGGAAAGGACACATTGGGGAGAAGAGCTGTGAACTTGGGACAGCGTATCTGACCCACATGCCCCTCAGCTCACTGGCTCCTTCAGTCTTCCTGTTTTATTCCTGGAGAGTCCTTTTGCTGATGGCCAGAGATCAGCCTAGGGTGTTCAGAAGACTGATTTCCCATTTCCTTTTCTCCTTATGTAGTCAGTGACTGGTTGTACCTGGAGACTTTCAGCATAGTACTTTGGGGTTGGCTATGGTAAAGAGCTCTGATAGCACAGAGGGGGTCTTGGATTTAAGGAATTTCAGTCAAAAGCAAAGATGAAATATGGACGTGAACCGTAAACATGCAGAGGCATGGAGGAGCCACTGGTGGTTTTGAACCGCGGACCTTTCCATTAGCAGTCGATGACTTTAACCATGACATCACCACAATTACCTCATCTAGAGGCATAGAATAGAGCACTTCTTTCTTGGGTGCCTATTTGAGCTTGCGGGGTTTTCTTTTTTTCCCCGCCTACTTCTTCAGTCCAGCCACCTAGGAAAAACATATATAAAATCAATTCAGCTTTAACAGTGAAATGACCACCTGATTCACAGTTTTGTACTAGGTGTTAAGATACAGACCAATAAAAGTTAGTAAAAGATATGATTTCCAACTTCAAGAAGTTTACAGTCTAGTAACCAGACAACTGAATAACTTTCTCTGGTCACAGTCAATAAATATTGAACACCTATGGGTGCAGTAGAAAAGTGACTGTTCCTATCTGCTCCTGGAACTGAACTCATTGTGCAAATTAAGAGTATGGGGAAGAAGGACAAAGAAACAGAAATATTCTTAAACATTGCCTGAGATTAAACTAGGCCCACAACGTGTTTGCTGAGTATAGAACTGACAGACTGAGACTGTCCATTATGTCTACCCCAGATTGTGTGTGTGTGCGTGTGTGTGTGTATGTGTGTGTGTGTTTGTGTGTAGGTTTACGCGTGTTACTGACTTGAATTTCGGCTTCATGGCATTAATCTGTTAAACACATCATTATGCTTACAGTAAGGAACCAAATGTAAGGCCCATCTCTAACAAGTCTACAGATTAGCCCTGGTGACACAATGGTTAAGCTGCTAACCTTAAAGTTGGCAGTTTGACCCCACCCAGTGGCTCCGTGGAAGAAATGGCCTGGAGATCTGCTCCCATAAAGATTATAGCCTAGAAAATTCTATGGGGCAGTTCAACTCTGTCACATGAGCTCTCTATGAGTTGAAAATTGACTTGATGGCATCTAACAATGATGATGGTAATTCTATGTTTAACTTCTTGAGGAACAGCCAAACTGTTTTCTACAGCACTTGGGCCATTTTACATTCTCATCTGTAATGCATAAGAGTCCCAATTTCTCTGCATTCTCATCAACATTTGTTATTTTCCTCTTTAAATTATGACCATCCTATGGGTGTGAGGAATTTCTGGGTAGTACAAACAGTTAATGTGGCCAGCTGCAAACTGGAAGGTTGGCAGTTCAAGTCCATCCAGAGGCACCTTGGAAGAAAAGGCTGGCATTCTACCTCTGAAAAATCAGGCATTGAATACCCTAGGGAGCACAGTTATACTTTAGTCACACATGGGGTCATCACGAGTTGGAGTCGACTTGGTGGCCACTGGAGTGGGTATGAAACGGTACCCCATTATGGTTTTGGTTTGCATTTTCCTAATGACTAATGATGTTGACCATCTTTTTACGTGTTTGTTGGCCACTTATATACCTTCTCAAAATGTACATTCAAGTCCTTTGCCTATTTTTTTTTTTTAATTGGCTTGTCTTTTTGCCATTGATTTATAAGAGTTCTATATATATTCCAGATACTAAATCTTTATCTCATGGACTGTTTTTGGTAATTATTTTTCATAGGTTTAATTGTACTCTATTAATTGTTACATAACTCTAAATCTTTCATTGTATGGTGAAATGGTTCCGTGGCTAAGAATGTAAAGTCTAGAATGGGATTGTTTTATGTTGGCTTCTCTGCTTACTAAGTGTGTTTGATTTGGGGAAGTTATTCTGGGTTTTTTTTTTTTTTTAATTTATTCTACAATTCTGTGAATCAGTTTTCTTATTTGTAAAATGAGGATAATACGATCCACTACAGTAGTTATTCTGAACATTTAATGAGTTATTGGATATGAAATACATAGAACAGTGCCTGGTGCATAGTAAAAATAATAATTATTAACTGTTATTAATTAGCAGTGTCTCTACATATCTGGAAGGATATTTCCCTGGAAGTTCATATATTTAAATTTTTATTTAAAAAAACACAGATTTGTTGTTAAAATGTAAAAATACAGAGGATATGAAAAACAATAATAATGACTGGCAATTGCATCATCCAAGTGCTATTAATATGATCATGTATATGTCTTTGGAAGTATATTTTACACTGGTATTTGGGTGTTTCATTAATTCCTAGCCATGGCCCTGCTGATTTAAACCAATCAGTTTAAAGTCAGGAAAGGTGTGCATCAGGGTTGTATTCGTTCACCATACCTATTCAGTTTGTATGCTGAGCAAATAACCTGAGGAGCTGGACTATATGAAGAAGAATGAGGCATCAGGATTGGAGGAAGACTCATTAACAACATATGTTATGCAGATGTCACAACCTTGCTTGCTGAAAGTGAAGAGGACTTGAAGCACTTACTAATGAAGATCAAAGACCACAGCCTGCAGTATGGATTACACCTCAACATAAAGAAAACAAAAATCCTCACAACTGGACCAATGAGCAACATCATGATAAATGGAGAAAAGGTTGAAGTTGTCAAGGATTTCATTTTACTTGTATCCACAATCAACAGCCATGGAAGCAGCAGTCAAGAAATCAAAAGACACATTGCATTGGGTAAATCTGCTGCAAAGGACCTCTTGAAAGTGTTGAAGAGCAAAGATGTCACCTTGAAGACTAAGGTGTGCCTGACCCAAGCCATGGTATTATCAATCACAATGTATGCATGTGAAAGCTGGACAATGAATAAGGAAGACTGAAGAAGAACTGGCGCCTTTGAATTGTGGTGTTGGCGAAGAATATTGAATGGGCTGTGAAAAGAATGAACAAATCTGTCTTAGAAGTACAAGAATGCTCCTTAGAAGCAAGGATGGCAAGACTGTGTCTTACATAACCTTGGACATGTTGTCAGGCAGGATCAGTCCCTGGAGAAGGACATCATGCTTGGCAGAGCACAGGGTCAGCAGAAAAGAGGAAGACCCTCAACGAGGTGGATTGACACAGTGGCTGCAACAATGAGCTCAGGCATAACAATGATTGTAAGGATGGCTCAGAACTGGGCAGTGTTTCGTTCTGTGGTGCATAGGGTTGCTATGAGTTGGAACCAACTTGACGGCACCTAAGAACAACAACATGGCCCTGCTAATACCAGAAAACAACCAAGCTCACCGCCTTCAAGTCCATTCCGACTCATAGTGACCCCCATAGGTTTTCTGAGGGTGTAAATCTCTACATAAGCAGACTGCCACATCTTTCTCCAGAGGAGCAGCTGGTGTTTTGAACCGCCAACTTTTCCTTTCACTTAAACCACTGCACCACCATAATTATCCTTAGTCTACACATAATATACTTTATTCTACCAGAGATGGAAAGTAAATCAGACAGGTTCCCAAAAGCTATGACACACTCAATTCTAGTTAACATTTTTGGCATAACAGTAAAAATTTGGGGGTCAATTTAAGTTTTTGATAAGTGTCAGCAGCCAAGTTACTTAATGAGAATACTCGTAGACACTAGGTATCTTCAAAATGTTTTTTATGTATTTTCTTAAAAAAAAATACGCTCAACAAGGTATATTTTTGTGGAGATTGTATGCTAGAAATTCCAATAGAGGCTGGGGACATAGTTTCCTGGAACTAACATCGTACCGTTTTTCTAAATTTGGCATTCAACAAATACCAGTTGAGCTCTACTATATCGTGGCCTAAGTCTCAATTTGGAAATATTTTAATGACTACCCGGACTTGGTTAGTTTGGAGGACTCTGGCCTGTGTCCTGGCAACAGTAACCCGGGGAATTGGTACAATAAGCTTTTTTACTTTTTTAAAAAGTATAATAAAATGGAATTTAAGTCCTGGGACATGACTTCAGCTTTCTATCAAAAGACCCTACACAATGCAGCAGACACGAAGCACCATCCCACGTAAGAAGTGATGTGTTTTAGATTTGTACAGGCCTGGGTTTAAAACCAGACTTCACCATTTACTCGCAGTGTGAGCGTGGATGCATTATTTATCTCTTCGTGTTTCATTTTTCCCATCTGTACAATGGTGATAATAATACCTACTCTTTTTATGACAATCAAGAGAGATCAGGTACAAAATGAAACTTGCGTGTGTGTTTTTAAAAAATTTTATTTGTGCTTTAGGTGAAAGTTTACAACTCAAGTTAGCTTCTCATTAAAAAATTTATACACATATTGTTTTGTGACTGTGGATGCAATCCCTACAATGTGACAGCATTCTTCGCCTTTCCATCCTGGGATCCCCATGTCCATTTGTCCAGTTTTCCTGTCTCTTTCTGCCTTCTTGTCTTGCTTTTGGGCAGGAGTTGACCATTTGGTCTCGTATATTTAATTGAACTTAGAAGTATGTTTCTCATGTGTGTTACTGCTTGTTTTATAGGTCTGTCTAGTCTTTGTTTGAAAAGTGGGCTTTGAGAGTGGCTTCCGTTCTGAGTTAGCAGGATGTGCAGTGTCTACAGTATCGGGAGTTCCTTCAGTCTTTGTCAGACCAGTAAGTCTGATCTTTTTCTTAAATTTGAATTTTGTTCTACATTTTTCTCCTACTCCTTCTGGGACTGTCTATTGTGATCCTTGTCCGGGCGGTCAGTGGTGGTAGCTGGGCACCATCTAGTTCTTCTGAGCTCAGGCTGGTGGAGGCTGTGGTTCATGTGGTCCTTTAGTTCTTTAAGCTAATATTTTCCTTGTGTCTCTGTTTTTTTTTTTTTTTTTTCATTCTCCTTTGTTCCAGACCAGATGGGACCAACAGATGCATCTTAGACAGCCACTCGCAAGCTTTCAAGATCTCAGATGCTACTCAGCAAAGTAGGATGTAGACTTTCTTTTATGAACTATTGTGATGGTTAAGGTTGTGTGTCAACTTGGCTGGGCCATGATTCTCAGTGGTTTGGCAGTTATGATATAGTTTGGCCATTATATAATTATGTAATCATTTCCATAATGAGATCTGATATGATATAATCTCCTCCATGATAAGCTCTACTGTGAGCAGCCAATTGGTTGAAAGGGAGTTTCCTTGTGGGTATGGCCTGCATCCAATATATATCAACTTCCTGGCTTTTGCTCTGTTCTGGATCCTGCATTTAGCTCATCATCATCTGAACTGTGGTTCCTGGGACTTGAGCCAATATCCTGCCATC
Source organism: Elephas maximus indicus (assembly GCF_024166365.1). Taxonomy (NCBI): domain Eukaryota; kingdom Metazoa; phylum Chordata; class Mammalia; order Proboscidea; family Elephantidae; genus Elephas; species Elephas maximus. The sequence goes on along the minus strand of NC_064828.1, from coordinate 19,064,463 downwards.
TTACTTGCCAATCTTGGATTCATCAGCCTTCACAGTCTGTGAGCCAGCAGCTTGCCGTCTGACCTGCCAATCTTTCATTCATCAGCCCCTGCAGCTACTTGAGTCAGGAGAAGCCTCCAGCCTGACCCATGGACTTGGGACTTGCCAGACTCTACAACTGTGTGAGCCATTCCCTTGATATAAATCTCTCTCTCTATATACATATACACATATGGTTTTGCTTCTGTAGAGAACTCAGCCTAAGACAACTATGTAATGCCAACTGACCTAGATGTACCCCTAAGACTATGGTTCCCCAGCCCTCAGCCCCAGCAACTCAGTCGCTCAAGGTGTTTAGATGTTGCATAGTATTCCATTGTGTGTATGTATCATAATTTGTTTATCCACTCATCTGTTGATAGGCATCTAGGTTGTTTCCATCTTTTTGCTGTTGTGAATAGTGCTTCAATGATCATGGGTGTGCATATGTCTATTCATGTGATGGCTCTTATTTCTCTAGGATATATTCCTGGGAATGGGATTGCTGGATCATATGGTAGTTCTATTTTTAGCTTTTTAAGGAAGTACCATGTTGTTTTTTTCCAAAATGGTTGTACCATTTTTCACTCCCACCAGCGGTGCATAAGAGTTCCAATCTCTCGGCAATCTCTCCAACATTTGTTATTTTCTTTTTTTTGATTCATGTCAGTACTGTCAGGGTGAGATGGTATCTCATTGCAGTTTTGATTTGCATTTCTCTAGGCACTGGGTGGGTTGGGCTTAATGGCTAAGGATTGTGAGCATTTCTTCATGTATTTGCTTGCTGCCTGAATGTCTTCTTTGGTGAAGTGTCTATTCATATCCCTTGCCCATTTTTAGTTGGATTATTTGCCTTTTTGTTGTTGAGCTGTTGAAGTTTTTTGCAGATTTTAGAGATTAGACTCTTGTCAGACAAGTGGTAGCCAACTTTTTCCCCCAGTCTGTAGGTTCTCATTTTACCCTTTTGGTGAAGTTTTTGATGAGTATAACTGTTTAATTTTTAGGAGCTCCCAGGTATCTAGTTTTTCTTCTAGAATGTTTGTGCATTGCTAGTTATGGTTTGTATGCTATTTATGCCATGTGTTAGGGCCCCTAGCATTGTCCCTGTTTTTCTTCTATGATCTTTATCACTTTAGGTTTTATATTTAGATCTTTGATAAAATTTAAGTTAGTTTTTGTGTAAGAGGTGATGTATGGATCCTGTTTCATTTTTTTTTACAGATGGACAACCAGTTATACCAACACCATTCGTTAAAGAGACTGTCTTTTCCCCATTTAATGGACTTTGGCCCTTTGTCAAATATCAGCTGCCCGGCGGTGGATGGCTTTACGTCTGGGTTCTCAATTCTGTTCCATTGGTGCTTGAATGTGTTTTGTGGTTCTTGCTGCTGTTGTTTTCATGAAGCCAGAGGGCTTTTGGGCACACACTACAGGGCTGTAAGCAGTCCAGGAGGTACTGTACTGCCATGGCTCTGACAACACCATCAACATCAAAGTTTAGGGTAAGAGGTATGTTGGTCTACCAGGTCACATGACCTCAATCTGATGGGGGTGGGTTGGGGAGATTCACCTTCTCCTAATGTGAACCACAATGGGAGGCATAAACCAACTTTTCATGAATATAATCTAAAAATGGATTGGTTTTAGTTATAGCATGATTTCAGTTTGAATATTTTTGATAACTGCTGGCAAAGAATAAATACCTTTAGATATTTTTAATTTCCCCTTGCTTTATGAAACTTAATAACTTAATATTTCTTGTTTATCTCTTTATTTCCTGAATTCATCCCTTTTCTTACCCATCTCTATCAGTACCTTTGTCTTCAGCATTTTGAAGACCAGTACTTTGTAAGAGCCCAAAAAGCTGTTCTTTTTTTGTACAAACCTAGTAATAAATGAAACTGCCACTTTTTCCTGGGGCTCTGAAAAGCTTAAATAACTCAATTCTGTCTTAATTTAAGAAAGAGACAATGTGTTCTTGAGAATGAGGGTAAGCAGTGGGTAATTCTTTTTTTTTTTTTCCTTCTGTCTGTTGATTTGTTTCAAGACTAAACCTTAGTTTCCCCATCTGTAAGGAAAGAATATTTTTCCAGCTTGTTATTTCTGAGAAATGTGGAAAATTTGAATGGTGAATGGTTTGATCTTAGTAGTGAGAAAAGAATAAATTTGTCACTTAATAAATTGCTAGGCCACTTGGGTTCTATTTAGTAGATTTTTTTCCAGAGCACTAAATGATAGTAAGTGGTAAATGGCAGTAACTGGAAGAGTTAATGCAGCTTTGATCTCTTGAACTGAAAGACTCTGTAGTTTCCTCAGAATGAGACAGAATTATTTCTTCCTGTTTAGCTGAGGCCCAGTAAACCTTCCAAAAAGGGAGACGTTATTACCTTTTGTTCATCTTGTACAACCATTAGAGTAAATGGGACTTCACATCCCTACATATACATATTCACACCAAAAGTGCCATTATAAGTGTCACAATCCTATATAGATACAGGTACACACCAAAAGTGCCATTATAAACGTCACAATCCTATACAGATACAGGTACATGCCAAAAGTGCCATTATGAACGTCACGATCCTATATAGATACAGGTACACACCAAAAGTACCTTTATAACCTCTGAGAAGAATTTGTTAAAAAATGTCATTTTTTAAGTTCAATTATCTAAAAATACTTAATGAGCACTGACTATGTGTCAGGATTGTGTTAGGTGCCTGAGGAATCCAGACGTGAATGAGGCAGCCCCTGCCTTCAGGTGCTCACAATGAGCAGAAAATACTTTCTCAAAGGTCTTAATCTCATTTTCCTCTCATATTCCATTAGTTTGGGTCCCAATACCCATTGCTGGTAGCATGAATGATGGCACACAGGGGACAGAGACAACCGGAACCTAGGACGAAGAAGTCTTTCATTGAGACTGTCCTGAAGTGGGAGCTGGTTATGATCAAGAAATATAAAAGGCATTTTCAATAAAAGGTATAAAAGGTGATATACATGATTTCACTTGGCTGAAGTGCAATTTCTAGGTCAAAGGGCAGGCATGATTTTATCGTATTTGAAAACTATTGAATTCTTTCCCACCTGGTGGAAAGCTTCTAACAGGGTTCTTTTCTGTGGCATGGCTGTTCCTAGGAGTATGTACAAAGCCCAGGGCAAACTGTCCTCTGCGCATTACTTAAAAATGTGTATTAGCTATTAGCTATAACAGGTATATTAGTGCTATGCTGTGTGTCCTTACCATGGCCAAGTGTCAGCTTCAGTCTGGGAGGAAAAGGATATGTTTCCTAGAGCAAGGCCGTGGTTCTTTACCAGTGTTCCTAAAAAGGCTAGTTCCAAGGACTCTGTGAGAGAATCTTGAGTCACAGTCATAAAACAGAGCCAAATATCAGAAGGTGGAAAGGGAGATAGGCCAAGAGGAGAGGGAACGCCCTGCTTTGGTTTAATTCTGGTAGGTAGCCTAACTGACTCTGAGCAGCTCCCAGAGGATACAGGGTGTTCTGACTGGCAAATGTTGTTATCTTAATTTGAAAATTAATATATATGCACATAGTAGAAGAAATGGAAACTCCTATTTACACACCCCGATAAACACATGGTTAAAAAATGAAAGCCCAGTTCTACTACATGGAGATAGCTGCTCTTAACGTTTGGTATATTTTTCCTTTTTGTTTTCTAAATTGGAATCATATTGTATATTCAATTTTGCAGCTTGCTTTTATTCACTTAGCAACATATTGAACACATTTTCCCTTGTAATTAAATATTCTTTGAAAACATTATTTTAAATGACTGCCCAATTCCCCTCTTATTGGGCATTAAGGTTGTTTCCTATTTTTCCCCTACATAAATAAGTCTTCAGTGAATATTCTTACTTGTAATAACCTTTGCGTATTATTTCTTTAGATTTCTGGAAATGGGCATTACTGGTTCAAAGGGTACAATTTTTCAAGGCTTTTGATATATTTTGCCAAATTGTTTTCTGAAGGTATTGTACCGTTTTATACTCCCATCAACTGCAGGACTTATAGGGAAATGTTTGATGACTGACGTTGGGTTCAAGTGACCTGGCCCAGAAAAAAGTCAAACAATTCACTCTACCCTTGGGCTGTTTTATTCTTGAGTAGAGACAGAGCTCTTCCCCTTTTCAGAATGAGTTGAACTTTACAAAGTTGTATGGAGGAAAGCTTAAATATATAGACAATTTTACATTCTATACTTCCACGACCAGCTGGTTAAAAGTGACAGAAATATAAAATCATATGCATGCACACACACACACAAAATACACATATATATAGGCAGAAAAAAATTTATTTCTAAAAAATACCATTTGTTGAGCTATTCTTTTTGTTGTTTTTGTGTTCTTGTTAATCCAGGAGTGGGTGTACACCCATTCTGTGTACCTACACTTGCTACTCACACATTGGTGTATATCATTCAAAATCCTCAGTCAAGCTCATGTACGTATCTGGTGATGTGTATAAAAAATTGCTGTAAAGTATTATGTGATTATAGATGTACCTTTAAGTGTAATATCACACCGTACATAATATTTTGTATGTGTTTTCGATTCAATCCATTGAGAATTTTTTTTTAATTTCAATTAGTTCTCATTTAACTTATTTTTAATGGCTACATAGTATTTTGTTTGAAGTATACCAAGATTTATGCAAATAACCTTCAACGTTGAAAATTTAGGTTCTTCTTAATTTTTGACTATTTGCAGAAAATCATGCCACACATCTTTAGTTATTTTACTAAATTCCCAGAAGTGCAATTTCTAGGTCAAAGGGCATATGTGATTTTAATGTACTTGAAAACTACTGAATATTTTCCCACCAGAAAGATTGTACCAAAATATCTTTTCACCAGCAATGGTGAGGATACATGGCACTTTTGCAATATACAATTTTAAAGTGTATTTCTTTTCGATCATATCTTGTCCCTACTAGTTTTCTATTGGTGCTGTAACAAATTACATAAGGCTAATTTTTTTTTTTTTTGATTAGTGGCTTAAAACAACGCACATTTATTATCGGACATTTTTTGTAGGTCAGGAGCTTTGTGTGGGCTTCACCAGGCTAAAATCAAGGTGTCAGCAGGGCCACATTCCTTTCTGTAGGCTCTGGGTGGGGTCCATTTCCTTGCCTTTTCCATTTGTAGAGTCATTGCATTCCTTCACTCAAGACCCTCTTTCTCCATTCTCAAAGCTAGCAAAAGTGAGTCCTTCTCACATGATGTCATTCTGACGTCCTCTTCTGCCTCCCTCTTTCACTTTTAAGGACTTTGTTAAGACGTTGGTTCCACCTGGGTAGTCCAAGGCAATCTCTCCACCTTAGGTGTTTAACTCAACCACACCTGCAAAGTCCCTTTTGTCGTGTAAGGCTACATGTTCACAGGTTCTGGAAATTAGGATGTGGACAGCTTTGGGAGACCATTAGTATGCCTACCGCGATGTCCTTTTTTCTCTCATTGTTCATATACCTGTGTCTTTTATTGAAATCAAAGCTCAATTTCTTTTTCCTTATTGCTTCCAGTTTGGTTCCAAACTAGACATCCTGCTTTAGATATCACTATTTACTAATTCAGGTATCAACCCTTCACGTGGTTCTTCCTTGATCATTTTCTAAGCAGCATGGCATTTCAAGACGACAAAGACCATTATTTTATCTGTTCCTTAACTTTCAAGCTTCTTCTCTCCAAGGGTACATTTTTCATTTCAAAGCCACAGGAACTGGAGTCACTTTCTCTCTGTACTGATAACACGGGATTAAAATTGTTGCACCAAATAGTCTTCTATTTTTCCCTCTCCTCCTAATTTATCACAAGCAGATATTCTACCAGAAGTTAGGAAAAAAAAAAAAAGATTTCCTGCTGATGGGCAGCACCTCTACCTTGGTGGAAGATTCATTGCCCTGCACATTTTGAATCTGCTGACAAGAAACTTGCAGCAGAAGTAATCAGAGCCCTCGCAAGATTGATTTTTGTCCCCTGCTGGCATATGGCATAGAGGGTGGAAAGGCTCTCATCTCTCAAACTAATCTTAACTATTTAGAAGCCATTATTGCAGGATTACAAATCATCAGAATACCCCCTTTTTTTCTAACAACGTTATTTATTAGCAAGACCTTCAAATTAGTCTTGTGTCTTGGCTTTGTGCTCTTCTTAAAATCAACCCTGAGATAAGTTTTGTCTAAAAAGCCTGCATGGCAGTTAGCACCATCACTTTAATTGCACCAACGCGAAGCCAAATTCCATTTCCAGTTCACATTTTAAAAGTAATTCAAACCAAAATGCAAATTGCTTCTTGTCTTCGGTTTGTAAGAAATGCTTAAAGTCAACTTGTCACAAAGAAGAAATTGAATCTATTACCTGTACTCTTCCAGGAAGGAAGATGTACAGAAAGGAGAATAGCGAGATTTATCTGATGTTTGGTTGATATATGGGTATATAAAATCTTAAGTAATACTGATAATGTCACACAATATTGCAACATATATTTTCAGTTGAATGTTATAAGACAATAAGGCATAAATGGAAATTAAAGGGAAAAGTCTGAATGGTTGTCAGGGAACCCTTTTTCATTCAGAGAATCATAAACATATGGAATGGTGTGTCAGGCAAAGTTTCTGAGATGAGAATATTGGAGTAATTACAAAAATGGATTTATTTCTTAGGATTGAAGCACACACAATGGGAAAGAGCTTTGAGTCAAATGATTTTTAACTACCACAATCCCCCGAAAAGAAAGCATCTCATGAAAATGCATTTTTCACGTTTTATCTAAAACTACGAGGCGTCAGAAAGACAGAAACATTTAATGTTTTTAAAAAAAATCTACTTCAAAGGAAAAAAAGAACGATGGAAAGAAAAAATAAATGAAAGATAATACAAAGATGGGAAGCGGAAGAACCAAGCAGATGTGAGAAAAGGCTTAATGAAAAACTATTTAAATGAAATGGATTTATTAATTCAATTTCATAAGCTCAGATAAGAAGCTGGAAACTTGGTCAAAGTCACCTTAAGGACTTATTGAGGCTTGGAGGATGATATTTCTAGCAGAGTGATCTATTTTCTCCACAGGTCTTGTCCCAAGAATTCTTCTCTTTACTTCAGAACGCAGATGCTTCCTTCTGCTTTCTTACCCAGAACAAACGTTGCTATGTGATCCCACCAAAACGTAATCATTCCCCAATTTAACATGTGTTGCTCCCCCTGCCTGGAATATTTTTCCCCTTTGTCTCTCACTGCTAATTTCCTTCTAATTCCAAAAGTCAGATTCTCTCAAAAACCTCCAATCTGTCCTCTTTGCCATTCAATAAATTTAGTTATTTGTGTCTTTGTGGTTCTTTTCAGAACTTTGTATTTTCCTTCATTAATCACCTATCCCTATTGATTTTGGTTATGTATTTGTATATCTATACCCCTCACTAGGCAAGATCAAGAGGTCTTATTCACAAGGACACACAGGAATACAGCCTGGCCCTTAATGCCTGTGGGTTAATAAATGATTTAATTAATGAATACGTTAGCATTGGAAGAGAGACTCTGGGATATCAGAATGACACTAGAATACATACACAAACAGGCATAGCTTCTAAATTGCTCACATTATTTTGTTGTAGTGGAATTATATTCTGCTAAAAATTGGTTGAATTAATTTACTGTCTAGAGCCTGGAAACATTTTCGGTTATGATTTTTTAAAAAATTTTGTTTTATTGCATTCACGTAATGGAATAGTAAAAAAAAAAACTTTAAAGAAATTGTTGTTAAATTAATTTGCAAACAACAAAAATAGAACAATCAGTATGGTGTAGGTAACAGTAACTTCTGCCAGAAAAGCCTAATCTCTTACAAAGGAAAAAAGCACTGGGAGAAAAAGGGAAATGATAGATCTAATTCATCAATATTAACTTAAGTTTTTATTTTATTTTATTTGACATTGCATGCTCATTAGCAGGTGTGAGAAATGAGGTTCATTAAACTAGACAGAAGATTGGGTAAGTATTGGAATGAGAGACTGCAGAGCTGCTTGAATTTAGAGTCTCCAATCTTAGGGATGGTCATTACCTCAGAGTATGCTCAAAATCCAACATGATCTTCACCAAATGAAAAAGCCATCAGTGACAAGCTGAATAAAATTCAGTTGTTGTTGTTAGGTGCTGTTGAGTCAGTTCTGACTCATAGTGGCCCATGCACAACAGAAGAAACACTGCCCTGTCCTGCACCATCCTCACTATCATTGCCACATTTGAGCCCATTGTTACAGCCACTGTGACCATCCACCTCATTGAGGGTCTTCCTCTTTTACACTGACCCTGTACTCTGCCAAGCATGATGTCCTTCTCCAGGGACTGATCCCTCCTGACAACATGTCCAAAGTATGTAAGACGCAGTCTCACCATCCTTGCTTCTAAGGAGCATTCTGGCTGTACTTCTTTGAAGACAGATTTGTTCATTCTTTTCTCAGTCCATGGCATATTCAATATTCTTCGCCAACACCACAATTCAAAGGCGTCAATTCTTCTTCGGTCTTCCTTACTCATTGTCCAGCTTTCACGTGCATATGATGCGATTGAAAATACTATGGCTTGGGTCAGGCGCACCTTAGTCTTCAAGGTGACATCTTTGCTCTTCAACACTTTCAAGAGGTCCTTTGCAGTAGATTTACCCAATGCAATGCATCTTTTGATTTCTTGACTGCTGCTTCCATGGCTGTTGACTGTGGATCCAAGTAAAATGAAGTCCTTGACAACTTCAACCTTTTCTCCATTTATCATGATGTTGCTCATTGGTCCAGTTGTGAGGATTTTTGTTTTCTTTATGTTGAGGTGTAATCCATACTGAAGGCTGAGATCTTTGATCTTCATCAGCAAGTGCTTCAAGCCCTCTTCACTTTCAGCAAGAAAGGTTGTGACGTCTGCATAACATATGTTGTTAATGAGTCTTCCTCCAATCCTGATGCCTCATTCTTTTTTTTTTTTAAGTTCCATTATTATTGCCATTTATTATCAGTACCTTTATAAATCCAATCTTTATTAGTCAGTGTCAACACCATAACAATGAAGTCGGAGTCCTGATGGCTGCTGGGTGCCTGTGCAGTTGCACTGTCAAGGGTTGGACATTGCCCAACTTTCTATCTGTTAAGACTCCCTGAGTCCCTGCACCAACACGATACAGACGTCATTGTAGAATGGGCCACATCCTGCTATATGATGGTGTTTTGATCAGTAAGTCATAACACCGAACGCATGTGAGTGAACATTTGAGAATGATAACACCTGCAAATCATGCATTGCAACACCATAAAAATGTAGTACATATTACTAATGATAAGATGTACAAAAAAAGAAAAAGGGATGGTCGTAAGAGCAACTTTTTGTTACTTGAATAATTCCTAAGTTAGGAACTACCTGTATTCAAAACCAATGAGACTGACCCTAAGGGAGTCATTCTCACTACCCATTTTACTAAGGTTTCTCAAGAAGCTGGTGATATTAATTCACAAAATAAAATTTGGGACCATCGCCCCAAGCAATAGGAGATCAGGTTTCTCATTGTAATATTGGTCTTGCACCTTTCCAAATCTCTCCAAACTCGGGTGAATAAAGTAATTTTTCTAGGGACCTTTAACGTTGAGGAACAACCACCCAACTTATGAGAGTGCTTCACTAAGAAAGACTTTTGTTTTGACTCCATCGATACTCATTTCATAATAGCTGAGTAAAGATCTCCATCCTGCTGGGATGAATTCCTTTCTCTTTCCCCCTTGTTTTGCCCATTCTCTTATGAATCATTCCAATCTCCTGTATTATCATTTGTTTAAGTATCTGGAAGTAGCACTGAGGCTAGTGACAGTAGCTCACGCTGGACATAATCTAAACCTGGCACAGGGTCAGGATCTGCCCCAGCACATTCCTTTGTAGGGGCCCTGAGGGTAGAGGGTAGGACCAGTCAAAATTCAAGCTTTGCCCAGAATCAGGGTTTACCTCAAAACTTGCTTTTGCTTTCATTAAAATTTCCCCATTGGTTAGGGCACTGAGGTTAGAGGCTGTAGCTCAGACCAGCCTGACCCAATCTTGACTGAGCATCAGAGTAAAGATCTTTGGCAAGACTAAACAGAACTTCTCCATCCTTTTGACCCTCCCATGACGTCAGAAAACGAAGATTTGAATCATCCTTACATAGTTATTTGAAAAGATCAAGAATGAGAAAACTCTACCTTTTCAGAGAACACTAATGGAGGAGAGTGCTTGATTACCTAGTGTGATGCCTCATTCTTCTTCATATAGTCCAGCTTCACAGATTATTTGCTCAGCATACAGATTGAACAGGTATGGTGAATGAATGCAACCCTGACGCACACCTTTCCTGACTTTAAACCACTCAGTATCCCCTTGTTTTGTCTGAATAACTGCCTCTTGATCTATGCACAGGCTCCTCATGAGTACAATTAAGTGTTCTGGAATTCCCATTCTTTGCAGTGTTATCCTTAATTTGTTATGATCCACACAGTCAAGTGCCTTTGCATAGTCAATAAAACACAGGTAAACATCCTTCTGGTATTCTCTGCTTTCAGCCAGGGTCCATCTGACATCAGCAATGATATCCATGGTTCCACGTCCTCTTCTGAAACCGGCCTGAATTTCTGGCAGTTCCCTGTCGATATACTGCTGCAGCTGCTTTTGAATGATCTTCAGCAAAATTTTGCTTGGTGTGATATTAATGATATTGTTCTATAATTTTCACATTTGGTTGGATCACCTTTCTTGGGAATAGGCATAAATATGGAACTCTTCCAGTCAGTTGGCTAGGAAGCTGTCTTCCATATTTCTTGGCATAGATGAGTGAGCACCTCCAGCGCTGCATCTGTTTGTTGAAACATCTTAATTGATATTCCCTCAATTCCTGGAGCCTTGTTGATGTCCAACGATTTCAACAAGTAGCATATGATCAGGAACTGATGGTGCTGAAGGAAGAAGTTCAAGATCCACTGAAGGCATTGGTGAAAAACAAGGCTCTGAAATTCAGTTAGGATAAGAAAAGCTCAGTGCTCTTGGGATAGAATAAGCCAAAAAAGGACTTTTTAGACAAGAAAGAGGAAAGGAAGAAGAATATCTTCCGCGCCTGAAAGAGGCTTCTCAGAAGTTGCACATAGGACTTCCTCTTACATCCCAGTTGTCAGAACTCAGTCACATTGGCAAACCTAATTGTAACAAAGGTTTGGAAATTTGGTGTTTATCCTGAGTGGTATGATATGCCCATAAACCCATTGCTGTTGAGTCAATTCTGACTCATAGGGACTTTATAGGACAGAGTAGAACTGTCACATAAGGTTTCCTAAGGCTGTAATGTTTACAGAAGCAGGCTGCAACATTATTCTCCCTAGAAGCAGCTGGTGATATTTTGGTTAGCAGCTAGGCTTAGCCACTGCACTACCAGGACTCCTTGATATGACCATAGTGTCCTATTATTTTCAGAATAGAGAACTGATACTCAAAAACAAGCAGCAGACTTAGGGAACCAGGATCAGCTGTTAATAGTGTTAAACACTGCAGGAAAGTCTAAGAGAAAAGGGAAGACTAAAGGTGTGCATTGGATTTGGTAAGGAAAAAGCCATTGTTGACCCTTTTCAGCACATAAGTGTTATCATTTTTCTGTGTTTCCTGGAAGGGCAGCTAATCCAACTACTTCTACCTTCTCAGTTTTCACCGTGGTCTGTTTGGAATGTATCAACTTGGCTAGGCTGAACTACATTTCCCAGAACTCCCTTCCCTATATGTTTTCTGTTAGGGTGAAAGGCCACAAGAGAGGACCTGGAGGGCGGAAGCGAAGCAGCAGCCATTTCTGTGGCTCACACACACCTGCTGCTTATCAGCTGGCTCTCTTCATAGAGGGTTGGTGAAAAAGAAGGCCTTCAATGAGATGGATTGACACAGTGGCTGCAACAGTGAGCTCAAGCATAGCAACAATTGTCAGGATGGCACAGGACCAAGAACTGTTTCATTCTATTGTGCATAGGGTCACCATGAGTAGAAACCAACTTGACGGCACCTAACAACTGTTCATTGATGTGAGACCTGAAAGAACTCCACCTTCCCAGGATCCTCCTTCAACTTCCCTGACTCCTGAGCCAGATGTGTGTGTTGAGCCCCTTGACGAAGGTCCCAGTTTCTGCAGGAAACCCACACCATCCAGGTCAGAGGCTATCTGAACTGACATGGATTTCAGTCCATCTTCACGGTTCAGCTTGTGCTTGTGGGTTCTAGCTTCTTGCTTTCCCCACTTTAAATCCATTTTCCCTTGCTCATTTTGAGCATCACACAAGAGGACAACAGCCTTACAGAAATTGCTTAACAAGTTCTCAAAATTGCATAAGGTCAAATCCCTGTGATAAATGCATCTATCAATCTATATCACTGCCTTTGTGTTTCTCTGAGTTAACCTTGACTGATACACGACCCGTTACTTAAATTTCTGATATCAGACTAAGATAGAACAAAACATAGAAATAGGAAGAGGTGGAAAACATGAACAAGAGGTTATCAAATATAGAGGGCAGAGTGAGAAGCTCTAATATACATCTAATAGGAGTTTCAGGGGGGAAAATAGAGTGATGAAAAGGAAAGAGTAAAAGATATATTGGCTGAGAATTTTCCAGAAATGAAGAAAATTCTAAATCCTCAAAAAATTCATTAATTGTGGAAAGGGTAATTGTTTAAAAGTTCATACCTACATACACTGTAGGAAAATGAAAGGCCTCAAATATACAGAGGAAACTCTAACAAGATCAGAAGAAACTAATTTTCCAACAAAGAAATTACAATTAGATTGACATCAACTTTTTTATCAGGAAAAATTGGAGTCAGATGACTATAAGGAGATATATTTAAACTGCTGATAGAAAGTACTTGAGAACTAGAACTCTATAATAAACTGTTACCTGAAGGATAAAAGAAAACATTTTCAGGAATTCAAAGGCTGAGATATTTTCTAACCATGGGTCCTTGCTTAAAGAACTAATAAAGGATATACTTTGGCAAAAAAGGAAAATGAATGCAGAAAAAGGAGCAGAATGTAAAAACAATAGTAAGCTAAGAAATCAAAGCCATATTTACATAGAATCTGTGTTTAAAACAAGTTCAGACTCCCCACACATCCATGGTCAACTGATTTTTGACAAGGGTACTAAGTCCATTCAATGAGGAAAGAAGAGTCTCTTCAATAAATGGTGCTGGGAAAAACAGATTTCCATATGCAGAAAAATGAAACAGGATCCATGCTTCATACCATACACAAAAATGAATTTAAAATGGATTAAGGAGCTAAACTAAAACCATATAATTCTTAGAAGAACAAGTGGGGCAACACTGTCAGGCCTAGCTTTCAACAATGGATTATCTAATATAATAACAAAAGTACAAACAGCTAAAGACAAAATAAGTAAATTGGACCTCACAAAAATTAAAAACTTTTGTTTATCAAAAGACTTTACCAAAAAAGTGGCAAAACAAGCAACCAACTAGGAGAATATCTTTGGAAAACATATATACAACAAAGAATCTAATAACCAAAATACATATAAAACTTCAACAGCGTAACAACAAAAAAGACAAATAACCTAATCAAAAAATGGGTTAAGGTCTTGAAAAAACGTTTCGCCAAAGAGGACATTCAAATGACCACCAGACGCATGATTAGCCATCAGGGAGATGCAAATCAAAACCACAATGAAATACCATTTCACACCCACTAGGATGGCTAAAATAAAAAGAACAGAAAATGGGCCTTGCACTACCTGACTTCAGAACTACTATACAGCTATGGTAGGCAAAACAGCCTGGTAGTGATACAATGACAGACACATTGACCAATGGAATAGAATTGAGAACCCAGATGTTAATCCATTCAGCTATGATCACCTGATCTTTGACGGAGTTCATTAAATGGGGGAAAAGACAGTCTTTTTAACAAATGGTGCTGGCAAAACTGGATGTCCATCTGTAAAAAAAGAAACAGGACCCACACATCACACCATACACAAAAACTAATTCAAAATGGATCAAAGAGCTAAATATAAAACCAAAAACTATAAAGTTTGTGGAAGGAAAAAAAATAGGGTCAATGCTAGAGGCCCTAATGCACAACATAAATAGAATACAAACCACAGCCAACAGTACACAAACACCAGAAAACAAGCTAGATAACTGGCATTTTCTAAAAATTAAACATTTATGCTTATCAAAAAAAGAAAAAAAAAGGCTTCAACAAAAGAGTAAAAAGAGAACCTACAGACTGTGAAAAAAAAATCGGTTATGACATATCCAACAAAGGTCTAACCTCTAAAATCTATAGGAAAATCCAACACCTGTGCAACAAAAAGACAAATAATCCAATTAAAAAATGAGCAACGAACAGACACTTCGCCAAAGAAGATATTCAGGGGGCTCACAGACACATGAGGAAATGCTGGTGGTCACTAGCCATTAGAGAAATGCAAATCAGAACTACAATAAGATACCATCTCACACCAACATTACTGTCACAAATCAAAAAAACAGAAAATAACAAATGCTGGAGAGGCTGTGGGGAGTTTGGAGCTCTTATGCACTGCTGGTGGGAATATAAAATGGTGCGACCATTTTGGAAAACAATGTGGCACCTCCTTAAAAAGCTAGAAATAAAAAACCATATGATCCAGCAATCCCATTCCTAGGACTATATCCTAGAGAAATAAGAGCTGTCACAGGAATAGTATATGCACGCCCATGTTCATTGTAGCCTCATTCACAATAGCAAAAAGATGGAAACAACCTAAGTGCTAACAGATGAATGGATAAACAAACTAAGGTACATACATACAATGGAATACTATGCAACAATAAAGAACAATGATGAATCTGCAAAACATCTCACAACATGGATGAATCTGGGGGGCATTATGTTGAGTGAAATAAGTCAATCACAAAAGGATAAATACTGTATGAGACCACTATTGTAAAAACTCATGATAAAGGTTTACACACAGAAAGAAGTAATCTTTGATGGTTATAAGAGAGGAGAGGGGTAGGGAGAGAAAAACACTAACTAGACAATAGAAAAGTGGTAACTTTGACGAGGGGTAAGCCAATACACAATACTGTGGAAGCCAGCACAACTTGACCAAGACAAAGTCATAGAAACTTCATAGGCACATCCAAACTCCCATAGGGATCCAGTTACTGGGCTGAGGGCTGGGGACCAGAGTCTCAGGGAACATCTAGCTCATTTGGCATAGCATAGCTTATAAGGAAAATGTTCTACATCCTACTCTGATTAATAGTGTCCGGGTCTTACAAGTTTGTGAATGGCCATCTAAGATACATCTTCTGGTCCCACCCCATCTAGAGCAAGGGAGAATGAAGAAAACCAAAGATACAAGGGAAAATACAGTCCAAAGTACTAATGGAACACAACTACCACGGCTTCCACCAGGCTGGGTCCAGCACCACTAAATGGTGCCTGGCTACCACCACCAACTACTCTGGCAGGGAATCACAGTAGAGAGTCCCACACAGAGCTGGAGAAAAACGTAGAACAAAATTCTGTCTCACAAAAAAAGACCGGACTACTGGTCTGACAGAGGCTGCAGAAGCCCTGAGAGTATGGCCCCGGACACCCTACTCAGTACTGAAGTCACTCCTGAAGTTCATGCTTCAGCCAAAGATCAGACAGGCCCACAAAACAAACAGTAATAAATGTAGCTCAATTATGTATACAAGATTAAATGGGCACACTAGTCCAGGGGCAAGGACGAGAAAGCAGAAGGGAACAGGAATGCTGGATGAATGGAAATGGGGAACCCAAGTTCGAAAAGGGAACTTTTTGCAGGGTTCGCAACCAACGTCACAAAACAATATGTATATTAATTGTTTAATGAGAAACTCATTTGCTCTATAAACCCTCACCTAAAGCATAAAAAACAGAAAATAACAAATGTTGGTTGAGGATATGTGGAAATTGAAACCTTTACCCATTGCTGTGGGGAATGCAAAATGGTAGAGCCGTTGTGGAAAACAGTGTGGCAGTTCTTCGAAAAACTAAAAATAGAACTACCATAAAAAAAAAAACCCATTACTACCATATGACCCAGTAATTCCATTCCTAAGTATGTTCCCAAAAAACTTGAAAGCAGAGACTCAAGAAGAGATTTGTATACCAACATTCATTGCAGCACTATTCACAGAAGCCAAAAGGTGGAAACAACTTAATGCCCATCAACAGATGAATGGATAAACAAAATGTGTACATACTTGTAATGGATTACTACTCAGCCAGTAGGAGAAATGAAGTCTAAATACCTGCTACAGTATGGATGGAGCTTGAAGACATGCTGAAAGAAATAAACCAATCACAAAAGGACAAATATTGTATGACCTTACTTGTTTAAAAACACAGGAAAAGGCAAATGTATAAAGACCAAAGTTTATCTGTGGTTTCCAGGGGTGAGAGGGAGGGGGGAAAGGGGTTAACGGTGTTGGAAAAACTGTACTGATTAAGGGTAGGGTTGCACAGCCAATTATTGTAATTTCTGTCAATAGGATGTACACCTGTAAAAAGTTGAACTTGCAAAAGTTGTGTGATATATATTTATAACAATGACACACACAAAAAAAGAGTAGCTACTGAGGCTGCTTATGTACAAGCAAAAACCTCATGGGGTTTGGTTCCTTGGTTTGGAGGTTTAGGGTCATGGTTTCATGGGACATCCCAGTTAATTGGCCTAATAACGTGTTTAGTGCTTCTTTTCTACGTCCTAGAGCCTTGTGTAGTTCCCGGGGTCTTAAAATCTTGCAAGTGGCCATCCAAGGCACAACAATTGATCTCTATTCACCTGGAGCAATAGAGGAAGAAGGAAAGTCAGGAATAGCAGGGGGATATGAAATGCCTGGCTAATTGCCTCCATGAACAACTGCTTCCTTTGCGATGAGACCAGAAGAACTGGACAGTGCCAGGCTGCCATAACTGAATATTTCAATCAAAGATTCCATAGAATAATCCTGATCAAAAGGGGGAAAATTTAGACCAGATTTGCAAATTGTCATGGACTGTAGACTTTCTGTAGCTATGGAGGGTGGATGAACCCCTGAAACTATTGCCCTGAGATAATCTTGAAAACTTAAAGCAAAAATATCCCCTGAAGTCATCTTAAAACTGACCAATAGTCTAGCAGTTAAGCTAAACTATTTAGCAGTTAAACTAGTGAAAAAAGGCTTGCCTTGAGCATTATGCTCTTTTAAGAACTACCTAACCAAACAAAAAAAAACTACCTAGAGAGGATCAAATTGACAGTAGCAACTGGGAAGATTAGACAAAAACCTTAGGGAGCAGCCCGTTTATGTTAATGTGGGAGGAGAGACTCAGAAAATGAGGGTGAGAACGACTGTACACCTGGAAGATTGTGATCAATGTTACTAAAGTGTATGTGTAGAATCTGTTGAATGGGTGTGTGTTTTGCTGTGTACATTCTCAACAACAAAATCAATAAAACTTAGCATAAAAACAAGCTCAGATTAAAATATTTAAAATAATGTAGGAGTTTGGAGGAGAAAGTTTAGAGAAGTTAAATGACATTAAAATCTTACTTGGAAAGAAATATAGATTAATTGTTGATGTTGTTATAAACCTATAATTTTTGGTATATATTAAAATTTGACAGTAACTACTAAAAGAATAGACATAGAATGTATAACTTCTAAATAAGTTGAGGGAAATAAAATGTGTAGTAAAAAAAGAAGAAGAAGAAGAAGCCTACAGGAAGGAATTATTGCTAAGGATAATTGAAGTCAATGACATAATTATAAATTGCATTAGTTTCCTATTTCTGATGTAGCAAGTCACCACAAACTTAGTGGTTTAAAACAATACCAATTTATTACCTTATTAATCTAGAGGTCAGAACTAAAAAAAAAAAAAACAAAAAAATGGGTCTTATGGGGCTAAAAGCAAGGTGTTGGCAGGGATGCATTCCTTCTGGAAGCTCTAGGGGAGAATCCTTTCTTTGCCTTTTCCTGCTTGTAGAGGCTACCTACGTTTGTTGGCTGGCGGCCCCCGCCAGCAATAGCATCACTCCGAGCTCTGCTGCTGTTGTCACACCTCTTCTGATTCTGACCCTTCTGCCTCCTTCTTATCAAGACCTTTGTGATTACATTGGGGGTCACTGAATAATCCAGGATAATGTTCCCATTTCAAGATCCTTAACTTGATCACATCTGCAAAGTCCCTTTTGCCATGTAAGGGAAACATTCACAGGTTTCAAGGATTAGAATACTAACATCTTTGGGGAGCCATTATTCGGCTTACCACATAATTCAATGTTAACTAAGAGTCTGGCATTTTTTTTTAACAAAAGGAAATGCAGATTCCTTTGATTTTAAATTTATTTGGCAAAATGAAAGGAGAATCTGCATTAAGCGTTAGTGGAAGATCCCACAGCGAAATATGTTTTGATGTTTTAATAGCAGATGTATCACCCAGGGACACTCTCCTTCAGAAACAGCAGGGACCTCCTGCTGACTTTTCTTCTGGCTTAGCATTCATCTCCTCGCCACCTGCCAACTTTAAACTACAGTGAGCCTCTGAGTTTATAGTGCTTTCAAGCTAAAATCTGTTACGCCAGTAGAAAAATTGTAATACTTATGTAAATCAATAATTGTAATATATATGATACCATAAATTTATAGCATGCCTAGAGTGGTGTTAGCTGCAACAGACATGTTTAGCCTATCAGACACTGTATAACGATGTAATTCATTTGCATACCTGCCGAGGTACATCTTCAATTTTCTAATTATCTTTTTGTATATATTGTTGTTAGCTGGCGTTGAGTTGGTTCTAACTCATGACAACCCCACATACACAGAATGAAACGCTGCCTGGTCCCACACCATCCTCACGATTGCCGTCATGCTTGAATCCATTGTAGCCTTCCAAAATACGGAGCTTATCTTCTAGCTCTGTATCAGGTGATATTCTGTTGTGATCCTGTCATGAATTGAATTGTGTCCCCCAAAAATATGCACCAACTTGGGTAGGCCGTGATTTCCAGTATCATGATTGTCCTTCATTTTGTGATGATTTGCCTCAACTAGCTAGTTTTTTCTTTTTCTAATACATCTATCAAGCCCTGGTGGTGCAGTGGTTAAGAGTTTGGCTGCTAATAAAAAGTCGGCAGTTCGAATCCACCAGCCACTCCTTGAAAGTCCTGTGGGGCAGTTCTACTCTGTTCTATTGGGTTGTTATGAGTTGGAATTGACTCAATGGCAATGGGTTTGGTTTGGTTTTAATACACCTATGGGACTAAATTTTGACTTGGGTCTTTTTTTTTTTTGCACAAATTCCATTTTCTATGACTTCAACAAAACAAAAAACCTGCTGCCACTCACTGACTCTAAGAGGTTTCTGTAGTGTTCTTTCTTCCTCCAGGTTTAGGAACTGCACTTAAAGCTTGATCAGCTATTTGTATTTTGACGATTTACAGGCCTGTCATATGTATTGAATTTATTCTTCTTGAATAAATTCAGATTCAGCCTGGGAGGCCTGATTTTCAAGTGAGGTTTGACAAATAACAGATTTTGTGGCTGTGCAGTCTTTCATTGCTAGTGAGTGTGCTACCTGTGTTCTTCCACTGGGAGACTCATTTCCAACAAGCAGGGAGGAGGACCAACCAACCTGTCTTCATCCTTAAATTGTCTTTACTGTCTTTGCTGGGATTATCTCACTAGACTTACTACTCAAGACAACTTAATCACCCTACTCACAGAGTTACACATTACTCTTCCAAGAATTAGCTCAAGTAAATACGTGCATTTCCTCATAAACTGAATTGGTAAGCGTTTCTCTAGAAAGGGATGTGATACATACTGTCATTGTATAAAGATTGAAATGGACAGATACATGGTTGATTCTGATATGTTTGATGTAAATTTTTCCAAAAAAGCTAATATATATATATAAAAAATGTATTATATACATTTGTGTGTGTGTGTGTGTGTGTATGAATGAGTTGGAATTGACTAGACAACAATGGGTTTGGTATTATATATGTATAATATATAATATTATACATATTATAATATATAAATATAAGCTTTTTTGGGGAAAATTTGTGTTTATATAGGTATAATACATAATATTATATATATTATAATATATAAATATAAGCTTTTAAAGGAAAATTTGTATATATATGTCTATATATATAGAGAGAGAGAGAGACATATATATGCCACTGCAGTCGAGTCGATTGCGACTCATAGCGACCCTATAGGACAAAGTAGAACTGCCCCATAGAGTTTCCAAGGAGCACCTGATGGATTTGAACTGCTGACCTCTTGGTTAGCAGCCGTAGCACTTAACCACTACGCCACCAGGGTTTCCACATATATATGGTTTCCAAATATATATGGTTATATTTAGTTATATATATATCTTATCTCTTCCCTTCACTTCCACACTATTTCTCTAGTCAAAACCACAGTCTTCCCTTATCAGGACTATCGCAACAGCTTTCAAACTAGTTTCCCTTTTTTACACTCTTGCTTCTCTACCATCTATTTCCACAAGCAGCTAGAGTGATCCAATGAGAACATCAAAATAATTATGTCACTCCAGTGGTTGATACTTCTCAGTGCCTTCCTATCTCACTTAAAATAAAATCCAAAGTCCTTACCCTGGCCTTCTGCTACCTCTCCAGTTTCACTCACTGCTCCCTGGCCACACTGGCCTCTGCTATGTCTTGAACATCCAAAATACTTCCCTCCCCCCTGCCCCAACAGGCATCTTGAATTTGCTATTCCATTTGCCTTGGATACTCTTCCCCCAAATACCTTTAAATCTTGCTCCTTCACTTCATTGAGGTCTCCCACTGGGGGGGCTTTGCCTGAAAAACCTCTCTAAGTTAACATTTTCTCCCACCACCACTTCCATATCCATAATAACACCTGCCACTACACTACACATGAAATAATATTCATATGCTCATTTTTCTGCTACATCCTCCCTCCCGCATCAGAACATATAGCCTACAAGGGCGTAGTCTTCATTTTGCTAACTGCTGTATGTCTAAGTGCTGGAACATGGTAGATGTTCCTTAAATATTGATTTCATGAACCCTGGTGAATTTCTCTTGTTTCCTTTATTTACCCTCCATTTACAGTTCACTTACCAAAACACCCAGTCCTTCCTATAGACCCTAGACATCTTAGGACTGATCTCCCTTCCATTCCCATAAGTTCCATATATGTTTAGAACTAATTGGGTTCTCTGGCCAGTCCCTCTGCCTCGGACCCTCTTTTAACTCTAGGATCAAAATAGTGATCTGAAGTGAGGTGTTTAATCTTTTCATGTTGGGAAGTAGATGATCAACTCATTCTTTTTTTTTTTTTAATAACTTTTATTAAGCTTCAAGTGAACGTTTACAAATCCAATCAGTCTGTCACATATAAGTTTACATACATCTTACTCCCTACTCCCACTTACTCTCCCCCTCTTGAGTCAGCCCTTTCAGTCTCTCCTTTCTTGACAATCTTGCCTGCTTCCCTCTCTCTCTATCCTCCCATCCCCCCTCCAGACAAGAGCTGCCAACACAATCTCAAGTGTCCACCTGATACAATTAGCTCACTCCTCATCAGCGTCTCTCTCCCACCCGCTGACCAGTCCCTTTCATTTCTGATGAGTTGTCTTCGGGGATGGTTCCTGTCCTGTGTCAACAGAAGGTCTGGGGAGCATGGCCGCCGGGATTCCTCCAGTCTCAGTCAGACCATTAAGTTTGGTCTTTTTATGAGAATTTGGGGTCTGTATCCCACTGATCTCCTGCTCCCTAAGGGGTCCTCTGTTGTGCTCCCTGTCAGGGCAGTCATCGATTGTGGCCGGGCACCAACTAGTTCTTCTGGTCTCAGGATGATGTAGGTCTCTGGTCCATGTGGCCCCCCCTGTCTCTTGGGCTCTTAGATGTCATGTGGCCTTGGTGTTCTTCATTTTCCTTTGCTCCAGGTGGGTTGAGACCAATTGGTGCATCTTAGATGGCCGCTTGTTAGCATTTAAGACCCCAGACGCCACATTTCAAAGTGGGATGCAGAATGATTTCATAATAGAATTATTTTGCCAATTGACTTAGAAGTCCCCGCAAACCATGTTCCCCAGACCCCCGCGCTTGCTCCACTGAGCTTTGAAGCATTCATTTTATCCCGGAAACTTCTTTGCTTTTGGTCCAGTCCAATTGAGCTGACCTTCCATGTATTGAGTGTTGTCTTTCCCTTCACCTAAAGCAGTTCTTATCTACTGATTAATCAATAAAAAACCCTCTCCCACCCTCCCTCCCTCCCCCCCTCGCAACCACAAAAGTATGTGTTCTTCTCAGGTTTACTATTTCTCAAGATCTTATAATAGTGGTCTTATACAATATTTGTCCTTTTGCCTCTGACTAATTTCGCTCAGCATAATGCCTTCCAGGTTCCTCCATGTTATGAAATGTTTCAGAGATCCGTCACTGTTCTTTATCGATGCGTAGTATTCCATTGTGTGAATATACCACAATTTATTTACCCATTCATCCGTTGATGGACACCTTGGTTGCTTCCAACTTTTTGCTATTGTAAACAGAGCTGCAATAAACATGGGTGTGCATATATCTGTTTGTATGAAGCCTCTTGTATCTCTAGGGTATATTCCTAGGAGTGGGATTTCTGGGTTGTATGGTAGTTCTATTTCTAACTGTTTAAGATAACGCCAGATAGATTTCCAAAGTGGTTGTACCATTTGACATTCCCACCAGCAGTGTATGAGAGTTCCAATCTCTCCGCAGCCTCTCCAACATTTATTATTTTGTGTTTTTTGGATTAATGCCAGCCTTGCTGGTGTGAGATGGAATCTCATCGTAGTTTTAATTTGCATTTCTCTAATGGCTAATGATCGAGAGCATTTTCTCATGTATCTGTTGGCTGCCTGAATATCTTCTTTAGTGAAATGTGTGTTCATATCCTTTGCCCACTTCTTGATTGGGTTGTTTGTCTTTTTGTGGTTGAGTTTTGACAGAATCATGTAGATTTTAGAGATCAGGCACTGGTCGGAGATGTCATAGCTGAAAATTCTTTCCCAATCTGTTGGTGGTCTTTCTACTCTTTTGGTGAAGTCTTTAGATGAGCATAGGTGTTTGATTTTTAGGAGCTCCCAGTTATCGGGTTTCTCTTCATCATTTTTGGTAATGTTTTGTATTGTTTATACCTTGTATTAGGGCCCCTAGGGTTGTCCCAATTTTTTCTTCCATGATCTTTATCGTTTTAGTCTTTATGTTTAGGTCTTTGATCCACTTGGAGTTAGTTTTTGTGCATGGTGTGAGGTATGGGTCCTGTTTCATTTTTTTGCAAATGGATATCCAGTTATGCCAGCACCATTTGTTAAAAAGGCTATCTTTTCCCCAGTTAATTGACACTGGTCTTTTGTCAAATATCAGCTGCTCATACGTGGATGGATCTATGTCTGGGTTCTCAATTCTGTTCCATTGGTCTATGTGTCTGTTGTTGTACCAATACCAGGCTGTTTTGACTACTGTGGCTGTATAATAGGTTCTGAAGTCAGGTAAGGTGAGGCCTCCCACTTTCTTCTTCTTTTTCAGTAGTGCTCTGCTTATCCGGGGCTTCTTTCCCTTCCATATGAAATTGGTGATTTGTTTCTCTATCCCCTTAAAATATGACATTGGAATTTGGATCGGAAGTGCATTAAATGTATAGATGGCTTTTGGTAGAATAGACATTTTTACTATGTTAAGTCTTCCTATCCATGAGCAAGGTATGTTTTTCCACTTAAGTATGTCCTTTTGAATTTCTTGTAGTAGAGCTTTGTAGTTTTCTTTGTATAGGTCTTTTACATCCTTGGTAAGATTTATTCCTAAGTATCTTATCTTCTTGGGGGCTACTGTGAATGGTATTGATTTGGTTATTTCCTCTTCGGTGTTCTTTTTGTTGATGTAGAGGAATCCAAGTGATTTTTGTATGTTTATTTTATAACCTGAGACTCTGCCAAACTCTTCTATTAGTTTCAGTAGTTTTCTGGAGGATTCCTTAGGGTTTTCTGTGTATATAATCATGTCATCTGCAAATAGGGATAACTTTACTTCTTCCTTGCCAATCCGGATGCCTTTTATTTCTTTGTCTAGCCTAATTGCCCTGGCTAAGACTTCCAACACGATGTTGAATAAGAGCGGTGATAAAGGGCATCCTTGTCTGGTTCCCGTTCTCAAGGGAAATGCTTTCAGGTTCTCTCCATTTAGAGTGATATTGGCTGTTGGCTTTGCATAGATGCCCTTTATTATGTTGAGGAATTTTCCGTCAATTCCTATTTTGGTAAGAGTTTTTATCATGAATGGATGTTGGACTTTGTCAAATGCCTTTTCTGCATCAATTGATAAGATCATGTGGTTTTTGTCTTTTGTTTTATTTATGTGATGGATTACATTAATGGTTTTTCTGTTATTAAACCAGCCTTGCATACCTGGTATAAATCCCACTTGATCAGGGTGAATTATTTTTTTGATGTGTTGTTGGATTCTATTGGCTAGAATTTTGTTGAGGATTTTTGCATCAATGTTCATGAGGGATATAGGTCTATAATTTTCTTTTTTTGTAATGTCTTTACCTGGTTTTGGTATCAGGGAGATGGTGGCTTCATAGAATGAGTTGGGTAGTATTCCTTCATTTTCTATGCTTTGGAATACCTTTAGTAGTAGTGGTGTTAACTCTTCTCTGAAAGTTTGGTAGAACTCTGCAGTGAAGCCGTCCGGGCCAGGGCTTTTTTTTGTTGGGAGTTTTTTGATTACCTTTTCAATCTCTTCTTTTGTTATGCGTCTATTTATTTGTTCTACCTCTGTTTGTGTTAGTTTAGGTAGGTAGTGTTTTTCCAGGAATTCATCCATTTCTTCTAGGTTTTCAAATTTGTTAGAGTACAATTTTTCATAATAATCTGAAATGATTCTTTTAATTTCATTTGGTTCTGTCGTGATGTGGTCCTTCTCATTTCTTATTCGGGTTATTTGTTTCCTTTCCTGTATTTCTTTAGTCAGTCTAGCCAATGGTTTATCAATTTTGTTAATTTTTTCAAAGAACCAGCTTTTGGCTTTGTTAATTCTTTCGATTGTTTTTCTGTTCTCTAATTCATTTAGTTCAGCTCTAATTTTTATTATTTGTTTTCTTCTGGTGCCTGATGGATTCTTTTGTTGCTCAGTTTCTATTTGTTCAAGTTGTAGGGACAGTTCTCTGATTTTGGCTCTTTCTTCTTTTTGTATGTGTGCATTTATTGATATAAATTGGCCTCTGAGCACTGCTTTTGCTGTGTCCCAGAGGTTTTGATAGGAAGTATTTTCATTCTCGTTGCTTTCTATGAATTTCCTTATTCCCTCCTTGATGTCTTCTATAACCCAGTCTTTTTTCAGGAGGGTATTGTTCAGTTTCCAAGTATTTGATTTCTTTTCCCTAGTTTTTCTGTTATTGATCTCTAGTTTTATTGCCTTGTGGTCTGAGAAGATGTTTTGTAATATTTCGATGTTTTGGACTCTGCAAAGGTTTGTTTTATGACCTAATATGTGGTCTATTCTAGAGAATGTTCCATGTGCGCTAGAAAAAAAAGTATATTTTGCAGCAGTTGGGTGGAGAGTTCTGTATAAGTCAATGAGGTCAAGTTGGTTGATTGTTGTAATTAGATCTTCCGTGTCTCTGTTGAGCTTCTTACTGGATGTCCTGTCCTTTTCCGAAAGTGGTGTGTTGAAGTCTCCTACTATAATTGTGGAGGTATCTATCTCGCTTTTCAATTCTGTTAAAATTTGATTTATGTATCTTGCAGCCCTGTCATTGGGTGCGTAAATATTTAATATGGTTATGTCTTCCTGATCAATTGTCCCTTTTATCATTATATAGTGTCCTTCTTTATCCTTTGTGGTGGATTTAAGTCTAAAGTCTATTTTGTCAGAAATTAATATTGCTACTCCTCTTCTTTTTTGCTTACTGTTTGCTTGATATACTTTTTTCCATCCTTTGAGTTTTAGTTTGTTTGTGTCTCTAAGTCTAAGGTGTGTCTCTTGTAGGCAGCATATAGATGGATCGTGTTTCTTTATCCAGTCCGTGACTCTCTGTCTCTTTATTGGTGCATTTAGTCCATTTACATTCAGGGTAATTATAGATAAATAAGTTTTTAGTGCTGTCATTTTGATGCG
Organism: Elephas maximus indicus; assembly: GCF_024166365.1. NCBI lineage: Eukaryota > Metazoa > Chordata > Mammalia > Proboscidea > Elephantidae > Elephas > Elephas maximus. The sequence goes on along the minus strand of NC_064828.1, from coordinate 19,038,196 downwards.
TTTTTATGTGTGTTGTTGACAATTTCATTTTTCCACATACTTTTTTGTGTTGAGGCGTTTTTCTTAGTAAATTGTGAGATCCTCATTTTCATAGTGCTTGACTTTATGTTAGTTGAGTCTTTACGTTTTTCTTGGCTTTTATCTTGAGTTATAGAGTTGTTATACCTTTTTGTGGTTACCTTATTATTTACCCCATTTTTCTAAGTAAAAACCTCACTTGTATTGTTCTATATCGCCTTGTATCACTCTCCATATGGCAGTTCAATGCCTCCTGTATTTAGTCCCTCTTTTTGATTATTGTGATCTTTTACCTATTGACTTCCATGATTCCCTGTTATGTGTATTTTTTTTTTTAATTAATCTTAATTTGTTTGTTTTTGTGATTTCCCTATTTGAGTTGATATCAGGACTTTCTGTTTTGTGACCTTATGTTGTGCTGATATCTGATATTATTGGTTCTCTGACTAAACAATATCCTTTAGTATTTCTTGTAGCTTTGGTTTGGTTTTTGCAAATTCTCTAAACTTGTGTTTGTCTGTAAATATCTTAATTTCACCTTCATATTTCAGAGAGAGTTTTGCTGGATATATGATCCTTGGCTGGCAGTTTTTCTCCTTCAGTGTTCTGTATATGTCGTCCCATTCTCTTCTTGCCTGCATGGTTTCTGCTGAGTAGTCAGAACATATTCTTATTGATTCTCCCTTGAAGGAAACCTTTCTTTTCTCCCTGGCTGCTTTTAAAATTTTCTGTTTATCTTTGGTTTTAGTGAGTTTGATGATAATATGTCTTGGTGTTTTTCTTTTTGTATCAATCTTAAATGGGGTTCGATGAGCATCTTGGATAGCTATCCTTTCGTCTTTCATGATGTCAGGGAAGTTTTCTGTCAGGAGTTCTTCAACTATTTTCTCTGTGTTTTCTGTCCCCCCTCCCTGTTCTGGGACTCCAATCACTCGCAAGTTATCCTTCTTGATAGAGTCCCACATAATTCTTAGGGTTTCTTCATTTTTTTTAATTCTTTTATCTGATTTTTTTTTCAGCTATGTTGGTGTTGATTCCCTGGTCCTCCAGATGTCCCAGTCTGCATTCTAATTGCTCGAGTCTGCTCCTCTGACTTCCTAGTGCGTTGTCTAATTCTGTTATTTTATTGTTAATCTTTTGGATTTCTACATGTTGTCTCTCTATGGATTCTTGCAACTTATTAATTTTTCCACTATGTTCTTGAATAATCTTTTTGAGTTCTTCAACAGTTTTATCAGTGTGTTCCTTGGCTTTTTCTGCAGTTATCCTAATTTCATTTGTGATATCATTAAGCATTCTGTAAATTAGTTTTTTATATTCTGTATCTGATAATTCCAAGATTGTATCTTCATTTGGGAAAGGTTTTGATTCTTTTGTTTGGGGGGTTGGAGAAGCTGTCCTGGTCTGCTTCTTTAAGTGGTTTGATATGGATTGTTGTCTCCGAGCCATCACTGGGAAACTAGTTTTTCCAGAAAATCCGCTAAAAAAAAAATGCAGTCAGATCCCTATCAGAGTTCTCCCTCTGGCTCAGGCTATTCAGATGTTAATGAAGCCGCCTGGGGAGGGTGGGGGAGGGAACAGAGAGATAGGAGAGTAGCACCTCAGAATATAGCCAGAGTTGCTTGTCTTGCTTGGAATGACTATTATATCTGAGATTCCCGCGGGCGCGTCACCTATGTGTGCTGGCTGTGTGGAGATTGCCCCCGGGGGGTCTGGCCCGCTGGAGTCACGGTCAGATCCTCCGCTTCCAGCCCCACGCCCAGCGTCAAGGCTCCCCTACTGGGACGGTGCACTCTCGACTCCAAAATCAGTCGCTGCCTCCCGGGGACTTCTCGTCCCTCCAGCCCCGTGGCCGTGCTGCCCCCGAGAACCAGTTGGGCCTCCTCCTGGGGTTAGTTCAGATGGTTGGAGCAGCTCCCCATGCTTGTGCCGTGACCGAGTGTCCCGGCTGGGACGCTGTTCTCCCCGCTCCAATACCAGTCGCTGCCTCCCGGGGACTTCTCCTACTGGCTGCGTCCCACGCCGCCCACGCGACCCGGCTGGTCCCCTTCCCGGGGTTAGTTCAGGGGGGTGGAGCAACTCTCCATGTTTATGGCGTACCTGCGTCCAGTCCAAATCCCTGCGGGACGGTTCCCCGGCTCGGATGCTGCTCTTTCTGCTCCAAGACCAGTCACTGCTTCCCGGGGACTTCTCCTACCGGCTGCGTCCCACGCCGCCTGTGGAACCGGCTGGTTCTCCTCCCGGGGTTAGTTCAGGGGGGTGGAGCAGGTCTCTGTGTTTGTGCCGTACCTGACTGGTGCGCTGGCTCCAGGCTCTGGAAACAATCTCTGCTTCCCTGTATTAGTTCATTCTCTGTCTCTAAATCTGTGTTTGTTGTTCAGGGTTCGTAGATTGTTATGTATGTGATCGATTCACTTGTTTTTCCGTGTCTTTGTTGTAAGAGGGATCCGAGGTAGCGTCTGCCTAGTCCGCCATCTTGGCTCCCTCAACTCATTCTTGATCACATATATGCTGGTAAATGAAAATGTGCTACTCTTCCCAGGAGTACTTGTATTTTAATAGCAACTGTCTTCTTAATAATCAAAAGGACTAGTCGGATTTTGACTTAATTAACAAACCAGTAGGAAAAAAATTCGAAAATTTAGAGTAAGGACTTTTCCAGGATATCTCAACTCACGTCAGGCTGTTGCTCATGGTTTGCTTTGTTCTAAGTCTAAAAATATCTGCTTAAGGGTGGGACTCATATTGAATTCATCTTTGATTTCTCTTAGTAAGAGTACAAAAGTATATTTTGAATTAATCAATTTATGAAAATATGCCTGCTTCTACATTAAGAATTAATATTCTCGTTATCTGAAATATTCAGTTGTTTCTGCCAGAATTTTACGCTTAAAAAAAAAGTTCTTTGAATTTTTCTGTTTAAGGACATTTGGGAAATCAGGCAGTTCATAAAAATCCAGGTATAGCCATATAGACTAGACATAAAATTGATTTAACAAAACTGAAGCAATGCACAAGGGGAAAACATTACTAACATGACAAGTACAGACAAGAATTCTTCAGTCTTCAGACTCCTACAGATTACTTGAAAGAATAATCCCTATTTATGCTCTTAAATAGTTATTAAGAAGAACTACTCTAAAACTAAGAAGAGAAATAGACAAATCACCATTATAATCAGATATTTCAATACACATGTCTCAATAATTGATAGAAGATGTTGACAGAAATCAGCAAGGATATAGAAAACTTGAACAACACCATAAACCAACTTGACTTAGTTGACATTTATGTAATACTTTACCCAACAGGAACAGAATACTCATTATTTTCAAGTACACATAGACCATTTACCAAGATAGACCATATTCTGGGCCGTAAAACAAGTTTTGATAAATTTAAAAGGATTCTAACTAATACAAAATATATTTTCTGATAAAAACCAAAAACAAAAAACCAAACCCACTGCTGTTGAGTTGGACAAAACTGGAATAAAATGAGAAATCAGTAATGAAATATATCTGGGAAATCTCCATATCTTTAGATATTACAGAACAGACTTTTAAATAACCTAAGAGTCAAATAAAAATATTAGAGAAGTTAGAATATATTTTGAATTTAATTAAAATGAAAACAGCATTTCAAAATTTGTGAGATATAGCTAAAGTAATGTTTATAGGGAAATTTAAAGCATTAAATGATCATATTATGAAATAAGAAAGGTCTTAAATCAACAACCTCAATGTTTCCTTTAAGAAACTAGAAAAAGAGCAGCAAATTAAACCCAAAGTAAGTGGAAGGAAGGAAATAATAAATATAGGAGCTGAAATCAATAAAATAGAAAACAGAAAAATAATAGAGAATGTCAATAAAAACAAAAATTATTTCTTTGAAATAATCAATAGAATTGATAAATCTCCAGTGGACTGATCAAAAATAAAAGAATATCAAGAAATGAGAGAAGACTCATCCTTATGGATCCTTCAGAGTGTATAAGTATGATAAGAGTATATTATGAACAACTTTATGTCAATAAATTGAACAACTTAGGTGAAATGAGAAAACTCTTTGAAAAGCACAAGCTACTAAAGCTCTCTCAAGAAGAAATTCATAAACTGAACAGTCCTATATCTATTAAAGAACTTGAAATTGTAGTTAAAAATCCTTTCATAAAGAAAACTCCAGGACCAAAGGGCTTCACTGGCAATTTCTACAAAACATTTAAAGAAGAAATTATACACAGACTCTTCTGAAAAGCAGAAAAAAAAAAAAAAACAACTCAGGTTATGAGGCCCGCATTACCTTACCAGATAAAGACATCATAAAAACAGAAACTAGAGACCAATCTCCTTTAAAGACAGAGACATGAAAATCCTTAACAAAATATAGCAAATTAAATGCAGAAATATATAAAAAGGGTGATTTATCATGATAAAGGGGGCTTATCCCAGGAATGCAAAGTTGACTTGATATTTGAAAATAAATCAATGTAATTCATCATATTAACAGATTAACAAAGGAACCCATGTTATTATCTCAGTAAAAGCAGAGGCATTTAACTTAATTCAAAATCCATTTATAATAAAGGCTTTCGGCCTACTAGGAAGAAGAGGAAATATGCTCAACCTGATTAAACATATTGATGAAAAAACTTAACAGCTACTTTTAACTTACTTAATGTTTTTTTAATGGTGAGATAGTAAATGTTTTTTCCCCTAAAATTAGGGACAAGGCAAGAATGTCTACTCTAATTACTTTTATGCAACATTTTACTGGGATTCCAAGCCAGTGATATAAAAATAAAAAAACAAATAAAATGTTTACAGATTAGAAAGGAAAAGATAAACTGCCTTTATGCTCAAACAGTAAGAGAAATTCCATCTATGTTGAATTTCCCAAGAATACAAACATCTGAGTTTAGCAAGGTTGCAAGACTCAAGGTTAACATACAAAAATCAATTGATTTCTGTATTTTAGCAACAAGCAATTGAAAATTGAAAGTAAAAGATCAATACCATTTATAATAGCATCCAAAGGTATGAAATACTTGGGGATCAATTAACAAAATATATGTAAGGCAAGTACACTGAAAACTACAAAACATTTCTGAGGGAAATGGAAGAAGACTCAGTTAAATGAAGAGATACACCATGTTCGTGAGTTAGACGATGCAGTATTATTAAGATGTCAATTCTCCCCAAGTTGATCAGCAAATTTAGTTTAATCCCAGTTATACCCCTGCAGACTTCTGAAGATATTGCAAAGTTGATGGTAAAATTTTCTTGGAAATCTAAAGGACCTAGCATGGCCAAACCAATTTTGAAAAAGAGGACCAAAGTGTAAGACTTACACTACCTGATTTCCAGACCTAATTATCAAGCCCCAGCATTACAGGCAGGTGAACTGGCATAAAAATAGAAGTATAGGTTAGTAGAACAGAAGTTTATAAAATGATTTTTCAAGACAGGTGCCAAGACAGCTCAGTGGGGAAATTATATTTTCCCAACAAATGATATTGGAACAATTGGACATACACATGCAAAAAAAAAAAAGAAGAATCTCAACCCTTATTTCAGACCATATTCACAATTTAACCTGGATAGATTAAAGACTTAACCAAAAGAGCTAAAACTTCTAGAAGATAACAGGAAAAACTCTTAGTGATCCTTAGTTAGGCAACATGAAGAAAAAAAATTGATAAATTAGATTTCATCAATATTAAAAACTTTTTCACTTCAAAAGTAGCTTTAGAAAAAGGAAAGGCAAGCCACAGACTGGGGAATTATATATATAGCCCTGGTGGCACAGTGGTTAAGAGCTCAGCTGCTAACCAAAAGGTCAGCAGTTTGAATCCACCAGCAACTCCTTGGAAACCCTATGGGGCAGTTCTATTCTGTCCTATAGGGTCTCTATGAGTCAGTATTGACTCTATGGCAACAGGTTTGGCATATATACAGATGTATATACATCACATATAAAGAACTTTAAAAAAAAATTTTTACAACCCCATAATTCAAAGACAATCCAATAAAAAATGGACAAAAGATTTAAGCAGACACTTCACCAAAAAAAAAAAAAAAAAAAAGACCATATATTGTAAAAAAGTGCGTGAAAAGTTGCTGACACTATTGTCGTTGTTGTTCGTTGCCACCAGGCTGGATCCAACTCATGGGGACCCTATGCGTAACAAAACAAACCTTTGCCAGGGCCTGTGCCGTCTTCATGATTATTGGTATGTTTGAGCCTATTTTTGTGGCTATTACGTCAATCCGTCTCATTGAGGATTTCCCTTGCTTTCGTTGGCCCTTTATTTTACCAAACATGATGTTTTTTTTTTCTATTGGTTGGTCTTTCCGAGGACATGTCCACGTAAGCCAGATAAAGTCTCTCCATCCTTGCTTCTAAGGAACATTCTGATTGTATTTTTTCTAAGACTGATTTGTTCATTCTTTCGGAGTCCACACTTAATTCAATATTCTTCAACAACACAGCTCAAACACATCAGTTCTTCTTCTGTCTTCCTTTTTCACTATTCAACTTTCACATGCTTATGATGCAATTGAAAATGAAAATGATCGACGGTACCAAGTGCTGACGAGAATGTGGAGCAACTGGAATTCTCATGCATTGCTGGTGGGAATGCAGAATGGTACAGCCACTTTGGAAAACAACTTCGCAGTCTCTCATAAAGTTAACCATATACTTACCATTGTTGCTGTTGCTAGTTGTTGTCCAGTCGATTCCGACTCATAGTGACCCCACGTGTGCACAGTAGAGCTGCTCTATGGAGTTTTTATGGCTGTGAAAGCAGATTGCCAGGCCTGTCTTCCAAGGTACCACTAGGTGGGTTCCAATCACCAACTTTTCTGCCAGTAGTGGAGCGCTTAACCATGCATGCCACCCAAGGATTTCACACAGCTCAGTAATTCCATTCCTAGGTATTAACCAAAAAGAAATGAAAGCTTATATGTATATGAAGACTTGTATTTAATGTTTATAGCAACTTTATAACAGCCCCAAACTAGTAACAACCCGAATGTCCATTAACTGTGCATGTATAAATTGTGGTATATTCATAAAATAGAATATCATCCACCGTAAAAAACAATAAACTACACATATATGCAATAGCATAAATAAATTTCAAAAGCCTGTACTACAATAAAGAAGGAAAATTATTGCCTACAGAAAGTAAGTCAGAGGTTGCCAGGGCTCAGGAGCAAGAGTTGCCAAGGGGCAAGAAAAAACTTCCTGGAGTGATGGAAATGTTCCAGGTTATGATTGTGGTAGTGGTTATATGACTGTGCAGTTGTCAAAATTCACTGAATTAAACCTGATCACTTAAAATTGATACTCTTTATTACATTTAAATTGTATCTCAAATCTGACAAAAAAGTAAAAAGAAACAAAATAAGTCAATACAATGGCATAGGAGAGGTCCACTGAGAGTTGAATAAAGAAACTAAATTCGCTTATGGAGAATAGACTGGGAATAAAAGGCTGGATCTCTAGGTTGTCATGAGCATGTTGGAAAATACCATTGTTGCTTTTCCTTCCCTGTTAAGTAAATATATAACATGCCTAGCACCCAGCACACCATAGTGCATCAATGGTATTTATTTATGTTAGGTGATAGGACGAAACCAAAAAAACAAACCGGTTGCCCATCAAGTTGGTCCTGACTCATAGCAACCCTACAGGACAGGGTAGAACTGCTCGTAGGGTTTCCAAGGTTGTAGTCTTTATGGAAACAGACAGCCACATCTTTCTGCAGTGGAGCAGCTGTTGGGTTTGAACCAATGACCTTTGGGTTAGAAGCCTAATGCTTAACCACTGCATCACCAGGGCTCCCTCCTATAGGTAGGACAATAAAGCATTTTTGGAGAAAGTCCTATCACTCTTGAATGAAAATTCAAAAGTGGAAGAGAGATAGTTGATATTTTAACTCTCACCCTCATGGTGGCTTAGCTTTCTGTGTTAAGTAAATAAATGAATCAAAATGATTCGTTCCTGCTACCAGTTTAGTTTCTATGGACAAATATTTAGTCACTGTGGGCCAGCAAGACAAATGGGTGGGCTTCCTCCTGATTCTGTCACATGTTTTGTTAAATGCTCAATCTTATCAGGTTTCTCCAGAGCCACATACTTAAGCATAACTGACGTTATTGTTTTTGACAGTATACAATTTGTATAAATTGAGAGTTCATGAAGAAATATGGACTCTGAGACCTGTTTTGTTATTGAAGATTTTCACTATTAACTTTGTGGTAAATATCTCTCTCTCTCCCTTTTTTTTTTTATGTAGTACAAATCAAGTGAAGCATCAAAAAGGGTGTCTTAAAAGATTTTTGAAACTTTTTTTCTACTGAATTCATAAAATAGCATTCTTGTCATTTTTCATGCTCCGAAGAGTTTCTTTTCTAGACTAAAGTCTTGTGTTTTAATCATGAGAACTACGGCTTCTAACCAAGAAGTCAGCCGTTGGAATCCATCAAGTGCTCCTTGGAAAAGGTATGGGGCAGTTCTACTCTGTCCGGTAGGTTTGGTATGAGTCGGAATCGACTCGACGGCAACGGTTTTTTTTTTTCTTTGTATTATAATCTTAGGTTTAAGATTATTTTCATCAATAGAAATTAAAGAACAGGAGAGGACTATGGGGTAAATGTAAGCAAAGCAGGAGTTACAGTAACTTTCTATACAGATGCGTATTTATTATATAAAGTTAGAATAAAGTTCATATACTCTGCCAATAGGCGTCTGTAGTGGATATCTATTGTTTCTGTCTGCCCAACACTCATTCCCTCTTCTTCCAGTAAAAAACCGGAGAGCTAAACCTGGTGCCGTAGAGTTGATCCTGGCTCATGGCGACCCCATAGGACAGAATTTACTTGGGCAACTACTCCAATATTCTTAACGTTAATCAAGCCTCCCAGACCTTTACTAGGCCAAAGTCACATGACCAACTGAAACAAGGCTAATTCGATTCTTTTTCCTAGGAATTTAAGTTTTGAATGATACGTTTAAAGGATGAAAAATGAACTGAACACCTTCTAAGATGGCATTCTGAAAAGACTGTCAGTTCCTGCTACCTAAAATATTGCAGGCTTTCTGAATGGTTTCTATTCTTTTAGAAGAAAGTTTCTTCAGTTTTTCTTTCAATTGGTAAACTATTCCATATACCTTTATATAAAATTTTCCCTTTTAGCGTTAAGTTACCAATGTCAATTAAGTCGATTCACCGGGTTGTTGCTTACAAAGAACTCTAAGCATTAAAATTCCACGATTATCCTGGATGACTTCTTGTCAAAGCAGAAGGTACATCTAACTTCCTAGTCTGTCAAATCCATGACATCCATCCTTCTAAGGTCTTTGTCTCCACTGCACTTAAGCGACTTACTCCCATTGACACGTCTGTATGTTAGCATTACCTTAGATCCTCTCCTTCTCCAAAATCATTAAAGTATACCATCCTTTTGACCACAGTCTTCTATCCTTCCAGCTTACTCGTTCAACTACTTCCAAGGTCTCCCCTTTCAGAATTTAGGGAAAAAACAGTCAGCTTCCATTGAGTTGATTCCAAATCATGGCGAAGCCATGTGTGTCAGAGTAGAACTGTGCTCCCTAGAGTTTACAAAGATTGATATTTTTTTTTTAGGAGTAGATTGCCAGACCTTTCTTTTAAGGTGCCTGCGGGTAGATTCTCACCTCCTACCTTTCATTTAGCAGCTGAGCTGTTAACTGTTAGCACCACCAGAGATGCCTCAGAATTTGAAGTTAGCCACAATTCCCTGTTTTCAGACTGTGGCCCCGCTCAGCCCTCATACAGGTCTATCACCAAGCCTAGGTGACTTCTAGTCCAGAACATAGGTCTCCAGTCTCCTGCTGGAGTCAGCAGAGGGTCAGATAAGGGGCCTGGGCAATCTCAATGCTCTCTATGTAATCTTTTACCCAAATTCTCGTGTTTTTAGCCTGACCCTGCACCACCACTTTCAGAAGCGCCTGGACTTTCAAATCCCTCAGTGTTTCCCAGGGTCTGGACTGGGAATTGGCTTCTTTTTGGTTTACCTCTTTCCCGCCATCCCTGACTGGCAGACTTAGGTTTCCAGGCCAGCGAGGGCAGGTACCTCCATGCAGTCGTCAATATTTTAACATCTCTACTGTCAAAAGTTCTTCTTCATTCTTCTTCTTTAAATTTACGCTTTAAAAGCATCTCTTTATTGCCATTTTAGTGGAAGTTCAGGAGAGAACAGAAATAAATGAGCACATAATCTGCCATATTTACTAGCCTTCATATCCCTTTCTAGACTTCCCAAGCTAGAAAACATCTTCTTAATGTTATCTAGTTAACACCTGTATTTTCCTCCTCTTGTGCTTGCATCTGTATAACAAACATGCTATCTGCCTTGATTACTGCACAGGGTTATTTAAAATCAGAGAAGGTGAAACATTTGAAGAATTTTTCAAATTATAAATTTTATACAAATATGAAGTATTATTTGTTAGCAATCATTTGTCATTTCATTTGTGAATTTTTATTGGGCATCTAGTAATAATAATAGCAACGCAAGGGTTTATATCTATTCAGTACCTGCCATCTGCTAGGATGATGAAGGTGAAGAATAAAACAAGACCTCTATTCTCAACTATATCACATCAAGACCAAGAAGTAACCAGGGCATAGTATGTGTTTATTAAAATATTTGTTATATATTATAATATTTTCTTTTATATAGTATAATGTTTTATTATATGATATAACAGTGTTATAATGTAAGTTACATGTATTATACTAGAACTATAATTTAAGTAAGCACAATGTGAAAAAAAGTGGGAGAAAGCGTCTGGTTTCAGAAGTCTCAGAAAGCTGGTCATATTTGATCAACGTTTTGAAAGATTTGAAGAAGTATTCCAGGGGGAAGAGCGAGTACCTGGGCAAAAGTTTGTGCAAACACTCAGAGGCTTGAAAATTGCAGGCAGATGGAAGATTTATATACCTACATTGCAGTGTGTGCAGGGAGGTGGCAGGAAGTAAAGATTCCGTGACTCAGATTGCCCAGACTGTGAAGAGCCTAACCTTTGTCAGAGATTGGATAAAAGTGACCTTGTTTCATAAAATTCTCTCAACAAAGTGTTATAAATTATTACATAGAAAAAACATTGATGCACACATTTGTTTTCTGATGAACTCTTCATCAACATTTAATTCTTCATCTGTGAGCCTCAATGTGAACTACTGTTACCACTATCCTATGAAATCTCCAAATGCCCACATTTCCTTCAGCGGAGGGAATCTAGTGCTTGACATAGCCCCAAGAAAGGGACTTCTCCTTACGTACCACCCACATTGTTAGAATGACAAATTTGGAATGAAACAGATACTTCCTGGACGTAATAAAAATAATATGGAGAGTGTTATGAAATGCGTTAGTAAGTCTTTGAGCCATGGTTCCTTCAGGATACACTAAATGATCTCTTAGGTGTCTTTCAGCTATAACATGATGGAACCTAACATGTATGATGCTATTTAAAATCTGCAGATAGCTAACAGGTAAATAATTTCATTCCATCACCACTTAATTATGACTTCAAGAATCTAGTGTTTCATAGTATAGTAAAACATTTATGTTTTCTTAAGGAAAGACTTGACTGAAGGATAAAAGATTTCACCAGAGTATCCTGAGAACACACAGAACATCAAAACGTTAATGACGAATGTTTACCTGCTATAAGTTTAAGGGTTCTCCCTGGAGACCACTTTAATTAGCTACAGCGGTTCATAGGTTAGTAAGTCCTTTCTTCTAAACAGCGGTTCATAGGTTAGTAAGTCCTTTCTTCTAAAGTGCCTTAGGATCTGGTAATTATAATGACTTCCATCATATCAGGTCACTTCCTCTGAGGCCCTGTAAATAGCCAGATGTTCTCCTTTTCACCTGTGCTTTTGTAGTTGAATCTTATATGACTGTTTTCTTGTGTGTATATTCTCTGGGATAAATACAGAGCCATCAACATTAATTGTGATTATCTGGGTTTCCTCACTGGCCCATGACAAATGTAAGCCATTTGAAAATGCTGCTTACAATGTCACATCTCAGGATCATGTTACTTGCCAAACGAGAAGGAAAACCTTTTGTTATGCCACAAAGGTAGCTCACACTTGACTCTCCTGGAATTTTAGAGCCATACATGGCCATTTATTCTAAGTCCATTGGTGTGTATATAATTTTCTTCCCAAGATTTTTTCCTACTGGATTAGATATGGTGATGCTGACAAATACTATATTTGCTGTTCTTTGGTATTTTGCAATACCACAAAAAGATACATTATAAAACAACTACTTTTTAAACACTTGGGTATCTTGAACTCAATAAATCTCACAAGTTGGTTTTCAGAAGACCAAGAGAAATGAAAGACAAGGCATCCAAGTATGGAAGAAATCCAACAATGGTTGCTAAGGAAAAAAAAAAAAAAATTTTTTTTTTTTTTTTTTTTTTTAAGGAAGCCTCCTAGTTAATAATGTGAAAGAGCAATGAGTTGGATTTGATATTGAAAATATAAACACAAAACTTTGTTAAGTTTTAATGTGAGGCCTATCTGGCCTGAGATTGAATGGTTTTGTAACAAAATTATACTTACTGAAATAATTTATTTACAGAATTTTTGAACACCAATAACAAGAAAAATATTTCAAATGCAATAGTGATATAATCTGGATCCACCTACTTTAGCAAAAATTTAAATTTTAAACCTTAGATCAAAAAGACAGTTCATATTTAAATCATTGAGCCCAATCCTCCCTTCTTCCTCCCATTGTACTCCCCACCCATACAGACAAATACAATTTGTACTTCAGTAAACGTACTTGAGTTTAAAGTTAAGCATTCAAAGGGACTAACTGGCTGAATTGAGGGAGACAGAATGGTATTGTGGCTAAGAACATGGTAGCTGAATTAAAATCTCAGCCCCATAACTTATTCCCGGTGTAACCTTAAGCAAATCACGTAACTTTTCTTTGGACCTCTGGTGACTTATCTGGAAAATGGGAATAATATTGAACATTTTTTTTGATTATAGAATTGTTTTGATGTTTAAATAAGCTAATCTGTATAATGCATTTAGCACAGAACCTGATATACAGTAAGTGCTTAATAAATGTTAGTTATTTTAAATTCTACCTCTGTAATGAATTAGCTGTGTCACCTTAGGCACCTGACTCTAAGCACTTTATAGCATTCATCATGATTTTTATTATATGTTTGTCTATTGTTTATTGCCTGTTTTCCCCACTGGACTTTAAAATCCAAGATGACAGGGACTAGGTCTGTTTTAACCATCTATGTATTACGTGATGCCTGGCATATATTAGATGCTCAACAGGTTCTTCTTGTGTAATTGTAGTCATGGGAATTATTATAATCACAGCTCCTGTTAGTGTCATTAAGAGGATTAGATGAGAGAACACAGTAAAGCACTTAGCACCCTGTTTGGGACTCAAAAGAGGAAATATTCAATAAAGGCATATGCTTGTTGCTATCACCCTAAACCTCAAAGCTGGACAGTGTCAGGAATGCAATTGAAACTAGCCTTTCCCATGCCCCCACTGAGTCATGTCAATCCAGTATATGTCAGGCAGAAAACTAATTCTTTTTTTAATTGTACTTTAGATGAAGGTTTTCAAACATACTAGTTTCTCATTAAACGGTTAGTACAATTGTCTTATGACGTTGGTTAACAACCCCACAACATGTCAACGCCCTCCCTTCTTGACCTTGGGTTCCCCATTCCCAGTTTTCCTGTCCCTCCTGCCTTCTCATCCTTGCCCTTGGGCTGGCATGCCCATTTAGTTTTGCTTTATTTTATGGGCCTGTCTAATCTTTGGCTGAAGGGTGAACCTCAGGAGTGACCTCATTACTGAGCTAAAAGTATGTCCAGAGTCCAGGGAAACTAATTCCTTTTTTTTTTTTTTTGTAAGTTTTTAAATTTATTTATTGTGCTTTAGGTAAAAGTTTGCAGATCAAGCCAGTCTCTCACACAAAAAGCCATACACACCCTGCTGTGCACTTCCAGCTGCTCTCCCCTTAATGAGAGAACATTTCTCTTCTCCACCCTGTATTCCCCATGTCCACCCTGTATTCCCCATGTCCATCCAACCAGCTCCTGTCCCCCTCTTCCTTCTCATCTTGCCACCAGCCAAGAGTGGCTCACATAGTCTCATGTGTCTATTTGAGCCATGAAGTTCACACCTCACCAGCGTCATTGTCTATCTTATAGTCCAGGTCAATCCCTATCTGTAGAGTTGGTTTTGGGAATGGTTCCAATCTTGGGCTATCAAAGGGTCCAGGGACCATGACCGTCAGGGTCCCTCCAGCATCAGTCAGACCGTTAAGCCTGGTCTTTTTATGAGAATTTAAGATCTGCATCCCACTGATCTCCTGCTCCATCAGGGATTCTCTCTTGTGTTCCCTGTCAAAGCAGTGATTGGTGGTAGCTGGGCACCATCTAGTTCTTCCAGTCTCAGGCTGATGGAGCCTCTGGTTTATGTGGCCCTTTCTGTCTCTTGGGCTCATATTTACCTTATGTCTTTGTTGTTCTTTGTTCTCCTTTGTTGCGGGTGGGTTGAGACCAATTTATGTATCTTAGATGGCTGCTTGCTAGCATTTAAGACCCCAGATGACTCTCACCAAAGTGGAATGCAGAACATTTTCTTAATACATTTTGTTATGCCAGTTGACCTAGATGCCACCTGAAACCATGGTTCCCCAGACCCCCAACACTGCTACTCTGGCTTTTGAAGTGTTTGGTTGTGTTCAGGAAACTTCTTTGCTTTCAGTTTAGTCCAGTTGTATTGACTATCCCTGTGTTATGTGTTGCCCTTCACCTAAAAAAAAATTTTGTCTACTATCTAGTTAGTGGATATCCCTCTCTCTCCCTCCCTCCCTGACCTCATAACCATCAAAGAATATTTTCTTCTGTGTTTAAACTTTATCATACAATATTTGTCCTTTTGCAATTGACTGATTTCACTCAGCATAATGTCCTCCAGATTCCTCCATGTTATGAAATGAAGAAACTAATTCTTAATGTGAAAAGGTCTATTTTGCAAGGTTCTTCTGTAGGTGATGAACAGTAATTGAGTTCCCCTCCTGTCATTTGTGGATTCCCATTCAGATCATGTTACAACATCATTAAATTTTTTTTCTAAACATCACTAATGTTTTTCTCTGTGCAAGTATATCTAACAGCAACAAAATCTAATGAAGATATTATAAACTGGGACATCATGGGTTGATGGACTCCTTCCCTCATAACACTTTGTTTGGCCTTATGACATTGTAACAACAACAATAACACCAACACCAACAACAGTAATGACAACAAGTAGACTAGGTGGCCAAAGTTTTAAAGTCAGGAGATTTTACAAAAATTTTCCGAATTTTGCCCTTCTTTGAAAAAATTGAGAGGTGGGCGTGCAAGGCCTCTACCCCCACTTGGCATCAATTCAGCAGTAGCCGATGGGTAGCTTTTCATTTCTATGGGACACTTGTCCTTCCATTTACACATGGCCCTTGCTGGAATTTGAGGCAGGGACCTCTGATTCACTTGTAGGCCTAGGGAGATGAATACAATTTAGACATTCTGGATGTCTTTGTAGTGATCATTTTGATCCACGCAAACAACACCTTCCTTTGTAGCAGCAAAGACTTTTATTTCTGTTGCCTTTTTCATCATTCTTCACCTTGTTCATGTTTTATACAGCATCTGATAGCGCACGTCAGGAGAAATTTAAAATTATAGTTCATTTACTTTGGTTAAACATAAGGAAGGAAAAGCAATTACCAGAGTAAAATGATGGAATTAAAGATTCTTCTTGCAACCTAGTTAGGTATTTAGTGTTTGATGAGTGCTGGAAAAGATAAATCCATTTTTCGTGGAGGACGTATCAATTTGCAATCATGAATGAAAGACTCTGAGCATGATTTAGATATCAAACATATGGTTTGCAAACACAATCAATCTTTCACTAGGCGGAAAGAGTTAGTTGACAATATACTGTACCTCTTTTTTGTTTCTAAATTGGAAAATGCTTCTTTAGTGGTGAATAAATTTCCTGCACCAACAACAGATTCTTTTTTTTTTTCCTTTGCTAAGGAAATACGCTGGAAGATAGATGGTGCTTTAGAAGAGATCATGCAGATGGTCTGTAGAAAACCTTATAAATATAATCCCATATAAACAGAGTCAGTGCATTCTTGAGATGAGGATAAAATGTTAATTAGCTTAGTTTAATTACAGATTTGCTACGTGCTAGAAGTTTAAATTTAACGGATTGGCGATTCAATTTGATAGACGGTAAAAAAAAACCCCTAGGAGCCTGTCACTGATTGTTTTGCTGACTAATGTGAATGCCCTGTGTATCTGTAACTTAAGTCAGTTTCAAAATGCACCTCATTCATAAAGGAGTCCATCTAATGACCAAACAATCCAACTCAGGTTACCATGGGCTACCCGCATCAATCTTCCTTTAAAAACAATCACGTAGTCATTTTATTATTTTTAAAATAATACACCCATAAGAAGCAGTAGAAACATCTCTCTTTAGCAATCTAAAATTCAGGGTTGTTGCTGTGATGCTGTCCATAAAAATTGGAAGGAGTATAAGTTTAGAAGTTGTGGTCAATCCGCATTTCTCATGCAGGTGGAAAAGTAGGGAAAGACGTCAATCACAGCAGGAAGAGTACTAAGAGGAAACCTTTGGATCAAAAGCATCCTAAGACACTAGAGTGAGTTATTTAAGGACGCTGTGGAATCGCTTTCTAAGGTTGTGAAAGATATTATTAGTGTGAGATGGTAAAGTGTCATTTTGTTGCAAGGCTGGAAATCAGAGCCAGCTAGTATTAGATATACATTTCAAAAATGATTACGCTCCAAAACTTGTCTCTAGCCTACTGAATTTTCATCGTTATCATTCACGGCAATCAACGCTATCACTTCCTCCTAGACTGCTCATTCCTCTCCAATTTTAACAAACATGCAATATAATCCCATATCAACAGAAATTTCAGCTAAAATTGTTGTTGCTAGGTGCTAGGTGACTCCACGTGATGGTAGAATTGCCCCATAGGGCTTTCTAAGCTATAATCTTTACGGTAGCAGATTGCCAGGTCTTTCTTCCATGGAGCAGGGTGGTGGGTTTGAACAGCCAGCCTTTTGGTTAGCAGCTGAGTGTCTAACCGTTGTGCCACCGGGGCTCCTTTAACTAAAAAACAAATAGAAAAATCAATGATGAAGTTCACTCCTGATATAAATTAGTTGTGTTACCTCATTTGGTCAAACCCTATCTCAGTTTTATTATTATTTTATGAAAGAAAACTAGGGACCTATGACCAAAACACATGTAACAGTCATGCAAGCACAGTGTAAGCACACCTGTGTTAATCAAGAAACAGAACAGTGAGAATTGGATCAAAACTACTTCCAAGAGCAAGGATAAGACCTGATTACCTTCCTTTAATTTTGGTCAAATCTCCCATCAGTGTGCGTTCTTGAACCATTAAAATTTATCCGTGATTGAAAATATTTGCAGTGTTTTAGTGAAGGGTAAATTATTCGGTCTTTAAGCATTTTACACTTTTTAAAACATTGCAAGAACCCAGCTCTGTTTTCCCTTTCTTTTTGCCTAATGTAGATGATTTTCATAAGATTATCTAACTTTACTAGTCCGTTGATGAATAGTAATTGGGTTCCCCTTCTATCATTTGTGGATCCCCATTCATATTATGTTACAATGTCTTTAGTTTTTTTTCTAAACATCACTAGCATTTTTTCTCTGCAAGTATACAAGGAGAAGTCAAAAAGTATTGCTACAAAATCACAGAAACTTTTATTAAATAAAAATATCAAAATATGAAGCTACTGTTTCTCCATATATCCTCCATCAGGTCTAACCCTTCCCTGAAGAATTCTACGCTCTTCAATTTACATCATGTCAAAATGGCACTTTTGACATCCTCAAGGGACCCAAACTGTGTTCCTTTTAAGTGCTCTTTGAGTTTGGGGAACAAAAAGAAGTTTGAAGGGGCAAGATGAGGGCTGTAGGGTGGATGGGGCAATGTTTCCCAATGAAATTCTCATAGGACAGCCCTTGCTACCCCTTGGAGAATGAGCAGATGTGTTGTTGTGATGGAAGAAAATTCCTCGGCACAACTTTTCTGTCCTTTTCTCCAACAACGCAGTTTTCAATTTTGTTAAAACTTCTTCATAATAGGCCTTTGTGATTGTCCTGCATCCGTCGAGAAAATCTATCAAGATTATCTGCATCCGTCAAGAAAATCTATCAAGATTATCCCTTGGGAATTCCCCAAAACAGTCGCCATAACCTTCTGAGTTGTCTTCCCTCTCTTGACTCATCTTTGAGATCTTCCTGCCCTTCCTTAAAATGCTTGACCTATCTAAAAACTGTTATTTTATGTGAGGCAACATTCCCATAAACCTGTTGCAAAGCTTCAGTGATTTGGGAAGATGTCCACTTGAGTTTTGTTAAAAAGTTGATGTTAGCCTTGACCTCAGAATCGTTTTTTTCCCATGGCACGAGAGGTATCCTTTCTTTTGAAGGCACCCTAATGAGACTAAGATGAGTGTATTACTGAGAGAACTTGTCTGCAGCCATCCACTGATTGCAGAGACATGTTTAAACACGTTTTGTTTGGAATAAACCCGTGCAGGTATGAACTGGAACCCTAGTAGCAATACTTTTTGACTTACCCTCTTATTTTGAAAAGACTTATAACATACCTGTTCATTGCACAGTAATTCTAAAGCTTGCTTTTGATATATAAATTTAAGGAGGGTGTATCTACATTTTCCTTCTGTAAGAGAGAAGACCAGATATTTTCAGTTACTTAAAGGTGGAAAAAAAAAAACAAAACAAAACATTTAACATTTGCATTTAACAGAAGTATGTAGTAAATTTAGCCCAGTCAGAATAATATATTTTAAATATTTCTCATAAATAATATTCTAAAAGTTACATAAGTGAACTGGTCTAGTAGAATAATTATCATCTGTACACTAGGAGATTAGTAAATTCTTTTAAACATAATCTAAAATCCAATAGTGCTTTTTCTACCCTAAGTCTGAAGAAAATGAGGTAGATACAAATATAAGCCATTAGCCTCAAAACGATTTTGTTAAAGGGGACAAACAGGGGAACTAGATGCTTAACCTAAATCATTCGTTTTCTCACCGCAGCTAAATGGTGAAGGAGATATTATAATCCACATTTTACAGGTAGGGCAATTACTGAAAATTGGAGTTTTTATACCTTCTCAGTAATCATATACCTCCTAAGTGGCTGAGGTTGGATTTGAACACCATGCTTTAACCATCAAGTCTCCTCACTTTCTGTAGCTATTGCTTATGTTCAGATATTTTGGGATTGGTGCAGTGAGAGAGGGTTTGCAGCTGGATAATTTATTAAGATATTCACTTGTGAATGGGTTCCCTCGTTGTTTATCTTCCTCAGCAAAATCCTTCCCCTGCTCCATTAGCAAACAGGTAGGGAAACTCCTTGATTTCCTTGCCTTAGGGATTTGTGTAAAGGCAGAGGCCCAGAGTCACCAGAATAATCAGATCACAAGTTACACCAGCTCCTACCTTTAGCTCTGAAAGAATCCTTCAATTCAGAGACGCCACGTCCCTCTTCATACACTCAGCCACCATTTGGGAGGATTTTAGAGGAAGGGAGAGGAAAGAGTGAGGCAAGGTATGAATTACAGTAGTTTTCTATTGTTGCCCAAACAATTTGCTGCAAATTTAATGACTTAAAACAACACAAATTAATTAACTCATACTTCTGTAGGTCAGAAGTTCGACATGGGTTTCACTGAGATAAAATCAAAGTATTGGTAGCGTTGTATTCTTTCTGGAAGCTCTAGGGGAGAATCCATTTCCTTGCTCATTCAGATCATTGACAGAACACAGTTCCTTGTGGTTATAGGCCTAAGGTCCCATTTCCTTGCTGACTGAATGTTGGCAATCATCCCAGCTTCTTAACATCACCCACATTCTTTGGTTCATGGCCCCCTTCCTTCATCTTCAAAGTTGAAATGGTGGGTCTAATCCATCTCCTGCTTCTCTTCCTTGGCATCTCTCTGACTTTGCTGCCTTCGTCTTCCACTTTTAACAAACCATATTATTTTATCGGACCCATTGAATAATACAGTTCAATGTTGAGTGCCCACTGGGTGGTGCAAGCAGTTTGTAATTGACTACTAACCTAAAATCGGCAGTTTAAACTCCCTTGGTCGTACCATGGGAGAAAGTCCTGGAGATCTGCTTCCATAAAGATTACAGCCAAGAAAATCCTAAGGAGTAATTCTACTCTGAAACACATGGAGTTGCCATGAATTTTGATCAGCTCAGGAGCAATGGGTTAACCTTAATTCCATCTGCAAAGTTCCTTTTGCCGTGTAATGTAACATATTCACAGGTTCAAGGCATTAGAGCACAAACACCTTTGGGGACCCATTATTCTGCCTATCACAGGGTATTTTACTTTAAAATAGTTTAAATTATTGCACAGGACTAAAAAAAAAAATTGCTAAACTTACTTTTTCCTTAGCTATGTCATGGGAAGGCTGGTCACGAGGAGGGTTAATCAGTTCTGAAAAAGATGAAACAATGAAGCCCATTTCCTCTGTGCATCTGAAGGCATATCTGGATTGTGATTCCATCACTTAGAACAAACAGTTTTTAACAGATTTATCTTGTAGCATATGAACCTTCTAAAACATATACTCCATTTGCTGCTACTGAGAGTTTGCTGGCTTTAAAAATAAGTATACAATGGAAAGCTTGACAATGAATAAGTAAGACTGAAGAAGAGTTGACGCCCTTGAATTGTGGTGTTGGCAAAGAATGTTGAATGTACCACGGACTGCCGAAAGAACGAACAAATCTGTCTTAGAGGAAGCACAACCAGAATGCTCCTTAGAGGCAAGGATGGTGAGACTAAGTCTTACATACTTTGGAATATTGTCAGGAGGGATCAGTTCCTGGAGAAGGACATCATGCTTGGCAGAGCACAGGGTCAGCAGAAAAGAGGAAGACCCTCAATGAGGTGGATTGACGCAGTGGCTTCAACAATGAGCTCAAGCATAACAATGATTGTAAGGATAGCTCAGGACTTGGCAGTGTTTCATTCTGTTGTGCATAGCTTCTATGAGTGGGAACCAACTCTGCGGTGCCTAACAACAACATACAATGGAAATGATTACTTTTCACAGTACTGTAAATGTAGGCATTATTATACAATAAGTATTATTACTATGAGATTAAACCCTGGGCCTCCAGCCTTAGGTAATACATATGCCTTTCAGAGTTTTCAGACAACATTTTAAGAAACAATACCATAGACTTATACACAACACAGAAAATTCTCAAGGGACACTTTCTACTTTGATGGCTGGGATTTTCCAGAGTTGGATGAGGTTCTAGGATTGTCCTGATATTGGTCAATTATTAGAAAGGTAGTTAGCTTCCCAGGGTTGTCCTATGCCCCCATATTCAGTTTTAGGCATCCATTACGAACGTTTCAAATAACATGGTTCCCAGAGTAAGGATCTTTCCCCAGATCCTGTAGACTAAATCCATGACTATTGACCTATCTTATTAAGACCTAACCATAATACCTCATTTCTAATTCCAAGTACCCAAACTGTGCTATGGGAAACAAATAGTGATATGGTTGAGATAATTTCAGTGGTAAGTCTCCAACAGATTCAGGAACTGAACCCCCATTGGGGCAAGTCCCTAATCATCAGGGCTTAGTGGGGAGGTGAGATTGATAGGGGCCTGGGAGGTTGGAGATGGTGGGGATTTGTAGATATGAGTCTTTCCTGGCTTTGCTACCGTTTGCACTTCTATTTTTTGGCTCTTTAATCTTTGTGTTTCAATTTCCTCATTGTTGTTTAACATTTGCATACTCTCTAGCAAATTGGCCAGCATTTATAAGCATTACTGAACATTTTATATTTGTTTGTGTGTCAGAACCATTCTTAAATTTCTGTGCAAGGAGAAGAGATTGGTCTCAGCTAAGGGAGGAAAGCAGGATAGGACCAAGGATTCAGGGGAAACAGCTCACAATAATTGAAGCTCTGGAGCTCTAATTGTAAGCATGTTGGGCACAATGGAACTGAAATCATGAAATTGAGCCTATAACCTCACTCTGCTGTATAAATGAAAGGTATGACCTGGTGAGTTTGAGTAAAGGTGAGGCAAGTGGGGGAGGGCAGGGTGGCTTAAAGCCAGAGGAAATCTTCTCAACCCAATCAAACAGCTCAAAGTTCAGAAATTTTCCTCACCCTGACAATACCAACTTTCAGAATGGCCAACACTGCCTTAATTCATAATTTTAATAATGCAGGAAGTCATTATTCAAATTTTCCTATAGGGTCAAGAACTCTGAGGTTGACTTGGAACGATAAAGCATTTTAAAAGAAACTCCTTTTGCAGGCTTAACGTGATCTATATCTACATATGTTATGCCATGCATACTTGGCTACACAGACACAATTTTTATATAATTCCATTCCCAAAAGGCATGGAAGAGGCAATGCATCTTATATTCAATTGCCACCAAAGAGCACAAGGATGAATGTTTAAGTCCAGACACTGACACATCCCTCTAAATTTTCAAAGCATGGCTTGTGGTTTCAGCCCCCTGACTCCCATTCCCTGTAATGGAAGTCAGGTGGCAAAGCCCCAATGCAAACTCCTTGGAAATCTAGAAGACGGCATAATGATGTTCTTTGTTTTTGCTATGGAAACATTTATATGGGACACAGGTTCAACTGTCCATGAAATGATGCACTAATCTCCAGAGTTCACAATGTAATTTGGAGTATATTTTCTTCTCCATGTGCATGCAATTGTGAAGGTAATTGCCACCCTGAAGGTAAAGTATGCTGCGTGTCCCCCACATAACACACGACTCCATTCCGAACCATCTCAGAGCCAGATATTCCCTTTGTGCAGCCAAAGAAAAAGGCCAGGGAACTAGTTTGCAACTTGATTTTCACATGCAATCTTTCTGCAGAACACCTGGTCTTTCCTTGACAAGGTTTGCTGGCTTTCATAAACTAGTTTGTTGTGAATAATTAGTTCCATTTTTGGCCTGAATGGTATTATTGATTTACTGTGATAAACCAAGAAATTGTTTTCTTGCCTCTTACATTAGTACATTCAATTTGGATGCCATAGTTATTTAAAATCTTAAAATTAAACCAGTTAAGGAATAAAAAAGGTAGACTTTAGAGGTTTAAGTTCAATGTCAGCCCCACAACTGTTTGTAGATTGTTAGACAGAGACAAGTCAGCAAGCTCTCCATTATATTCTCCATTAAAATCACTATTTTAATTTCTGAGAATTGTCTTTAGAAGTTAAAATTAAATGGGTTAAAAAAGGCTACCTCCATTTTTCAATGACTCTAACACATGAACACATTACAAAAAAAAAAAATCCTAATAATAAAAAGAATTTTATCATTTTGTCTAATTACCTTATGAGAAATCCACTGCTACGTACGTATCCTAGAGCTTAGGGACACACAGTTTTATATTTCTTTTGTGCTTTAAAGTATTACTGTTTTTTCTCTTCTGAACTTGATAAACACTCCTCAAGGGATATGAAAGAAGTGTAATGCATATATCTCTTCCCTCATAGCATCCAGTACAAAGTAGAGTTCATTACAGGAGCTTAATAAATGCTGGTACGTGTATTGATTGATTGCCAGCATTCTACTTTCTGACTCCTTTTAATATTTCAGATGCTGAGAGGTCATTATCGTAATCATCATAAAACTCATTTATCTGTTCATGACACTGTTCTGGGTGCTACATAAAACTTAGCAGTGGGATCTCAGCAGCATAAGAATAACTGAGTGGACATTGATTGACACACTAATCAAGAAATACGGTTCATTGAAGTTTGGAGTGATTCACCTATTAAATGTATTGGATTTATATACAACCCACCTTTCTCCAAAAATAATTTGAGCATCTACAAGGAAAAAAAAAAACCTACAATAAAGTTACAATACAGAAATAAAATATCAGGAGTAATGTGAGAAGGGGGCAGAATGGTGAAAGAGTTAAAGTTTGGCTGTGAATTTCTCTGCAGTTCCAACAAAGAGAGAAATACACTAAGTCAGGGTTTCTCAGCCTCAGCACTATTGACACTTTGGGTTTGATAATCCTTTTTTTTTTTGTAGGGTGTTGCCTTATGCACTGATGAATGTTTAGCAGTTTCCTTGGCCTTTATCAGATGCCAGTAGCATCCACCCCTCCCTTGTGACAACTAAAAATGTCTCCTGATATTGCTAAATGTTCCCTGGGGGAGAAATTCATCCCCTTACCCCCATCTGAGAAGCACTGCCCCAGGTGGCCTAGCTTTCTTTGTACATACGGAGAAAGAACAGCCAAATTGTACAGGGGTTGCGTATAAAGGCGAGACACAATTATATACTGTCTTAGTTATCTAGGGCTGCTATAACAGAAATACCACAAGTGGGTGGTTTCAACAAACAGAAGTTTATTCTCCCACGGTCTAGTAGGCTAGAAGCCCAAATTCAGGGCTTTAGGTTCAGGGGAAGGCCTCCTTCTCTCCCTGTCAGCTCTGGAGGAAGGTCCTTGTCATCAATCTTCTCCTGAACTAGAAGCTTCTCCACACAGGAACCCAGGGTCCAAAGGATGTGCTCTGCTCCCAGTGCTGCTTTCTTGGTATGAGGTCTCCATGTTGTTACTGAACCCTAGAAGTTGGGTCCTTGTCTGCTGTGCTCAGACTTGCCAATTATCTGGACACTGGTCTTTGAGAAAGTAACTTTATTGCAATGCACAGAGCAAGGAGCCAGGAGGAAGCTCCTCAGCTCCAGCTTCTTGAGCCATGGGTGGGCAGGGCTTATATGTGATTTGGGCAGCAAGATGGTAGCCACACAGGTGTTCTGGGGAGGGAAAGCTCTAGAAGGCAGCCAGAAAACAGGAGGTGACATGGTTCTTGCCAGATCTCTCGCTTCAAAATAGGGTCCAGGTGATGATTTTCCTTCTGATTCATTCCTTTTGTTGCTGCGTCCTCTGTTGAGGTCAATTAGTAGTTACAGCTGGCCCTTCTGCCCATGTGGGGTGGGCTAAATCTGATTTTGGCTAGTTTAAGGACTAATGGAAATTTACTGGCATTAGTAAACTCAGGTTACAATGTCTCTCTGCTTGATTCTCTCTTTTTGTCTCAAAAGAAATTGGCTTAAGACACAACATAATCTTGTAGATTGAGTCCTGCCTCATTAATATAGCTGCTGCTAATCCCACCTCATTAACATCATAGAGGTAGGATTTCCAACACATAGGAAAATCACATCAGATGACAAAATGGAGGACAATCATACCATACTGGGAATCGTGGACTAACCAAATTGATAGATATTTTGGGGGGACACATTTCAATCCATAACAGTGGTATATTCAGTATTCTTCACCAGCACCATAATTCAAAGGCATCAATTCTTCAACCCATGACATATACCAATTTCTAATGTATACTAATTTCTAAGACAATTTTAACAAAACATGAGTGATTTAACTGTAGTGACCTCAGTAACAATTGTTAATATTTATTGGCACTTACTATAAGCCAGGTACTGAAACAGGCACTGTATGCATGTGATCTCATTTACTCTTCACAATAAACCTATGAGATAGGTACTATTGTGATCCTCACTACATAATTAAATAAACAGACTCAGAGAGATTAAGCAATTTACGCAAGGTCATACAGTACAGGGTAGATTTAGGATTCAAAGCCACGCAGTTGGAGCTGAGAGCCACCACCCAGGCAATCAACCAGAGGCTAATGACAATAGCAAATTTCACATTGCTGATTTTTGCACATGTCTTCTGTGACAGTAGAGGACAGGAAGTTAAAGCACACAAACTAGGAGAGGTAATTAGCTACTGCTCGAGAGGCTATCCAGATCACTCCACAGTCTGCAGAAGCAGCTGAGTGACAGCTGTTCATACTGTATATTGGTCATAATTGCTAACATTGACGCGGGTTGGAGTAACAGTGAGGAAGTGGCCCCAGCCTTCATGCGATGCCCTTATCCAATTATCAAAACCCCAGTGGTGAAAGGACTTCACATTTGGAACATCTGGGCATTTAACTTTCTTTCTTTTTTTTAAATAGATTTTAGTAATACGCTATATTGCACTGTGGAACGAGAGGAAATTTGGGAAGACCTTGGAATTATACAGATCCAGGTTGAATTCTAGTATTAACTCCTATGGCTATATAACTTTGAACAATTATTTGACCTCTGATCCCTATATGAAAATGAGTATATAGTATATATATCATATATGGACCCCTGGTGGCACAGTGGTTAAGAGCTCAGCAGCTAACCAAAAAGTTGGCAGTTCGAATCCACCAATTGCTCCTTGGAAACCGTATAGGGCAGTCCTTTTCTGTCCAGAAGGGTTGCTATGAGTCGGAATTGACTCTACAGCAGCAGGTTTGGTTTGGTAGATCATAAATATATTATTGGAAGAATATGAATTACACTTAGATAATTATGAAAATTTATAAAAGTGTAAGGTTATAAAAATGCTTAGAAGAGTATTGACGTTCTTTTTCATTAATATTATTTGCTCTGGGGAAATTGTGGACCTTAATATAATGAGAACAGGAACAGTGGTGATACTGGAGAATGCTAGTAGCTAATTTTTTTTTCCAGGAAAATACATATTGCAAATATTCTATTTTTCTCAGCTATAAATAAATAAGTCTTTGGTTTTTGATGACTTGTTAAATA
The DNA here is from genome assembly GCF_024166365.1 of Elephas maximus indicus. Taxonomy (NCBI): domain Eukaryota; kingdom Metazoa; phylum Chordata; class Mammalia; order Proboscidea; family Elephantidae; genus Elephas; species Elephas maximus. The sequence goes on along the minus strand of NC_064828.1, from coordinate 19,011,323 downwards.
TCATGCCTGGTAGCAAATTTCCTTTGGTACTACCTTATCACATCATAAACTCTCTCCCCTTCTCTGGCTTGAAAGATGCACTATGCTCTCTTTTTGTTCTTAATTATTAGCTTCTTGAACATAATCAAATTATGAATCAAGGATTAGAAAGACTTATGCTGACTTGTTGAATATGAAATACAAGTCTCATTTTTGATTGGGAATAATTCAACTCCTTAGCAATTAAATTTTTTGTAATTTAGTGAATCATAAAATGCATCAAAAGGATCTTATTAAACCCTCAACTCTAAACTAAATCAAACATAAACATATTTGCATATATATATATTCTAACGTGGGTTTTATATTCTAATGTATGTTTCTAATTTCACAAAAGTTAAATATTCAGCTCAATTCATCAAGCATTTATGACTACCTACATAGGTAATGTAAGAAACGTAAGACATGTATAAAATTCAATTTAGTTACCCTCAGCAAATTTATAGTTGTTAGTGTAGACAATACAATTACACATATAATAGGCTTGGAACATGCCATAGGAATTCAAAAAGGAGGAGCAAGAATAACCTGGAGACACTATCGGGGGTAGAACTGGTAATAAATACCCCTATTTTAAAAAATTGAACATTGTAGAACTTTGTAAAATAAATGGCAATCACTAGTTACAATTTGGAACCATGGCGGCACAGTGGTTAAGAGCTCAGGCTGCTAATCAAAAGGTTGGCAGTTTGAATCTACCAGCTGCTCTTTGGAAACCCTACTGGGCAGTTCTACTCTGTCCTATAGGGTCACTTGAGTCAGAATCGACTTGACAGCAATGGGTGTGTGTGTGTGTGTAGTGACTGTTTGGGTATCCCTCCATAAGCATATATATGACACATACAAATTTGTGTATATTGCAGTTGGTATTTGTTTTACAAAAAATGAGATTGTACTGTAGGTAGTATTTTGTACATTTAATCACCTGCTATGTCCTGGACGTACTTCTATTCCAGTATGTGCAGATCTATTTCACTATTTTCAAAAGTTGAATGATATCCTACAATATGGAAGTCCCATAATTATAACATTTCCGTATTGATGCCCATTTAAATGGATTTTCAAATTTCCTCTCCGATGAAGAATGCTACAAAGAATATTCTTGCTTTACTCTGCAAACAATTCTGTAGGATCTAGTTCTAAATTGGAACTCCTGGGTCCAAGGGTATGCATATTTAAAAAGTATTATTGCAGTTACCAAATTAATCCCTTAAGTTGACAACCATTTAAATTGAAAACTACAACAATAAGTGCAACCTGGAAAACCTCAAAATTTAGCAATCAGAAACACTACTTGGTGACAATTGATTTTGATAGCAAACTATTTCTTGCATCTACATGTAATCGTTTTAAGTGTAGACAAGATAACGACCTTGAACAACTGAGTTAAAAAGAGAAATGCATTCAACTGCTTAAATTGCCAAATTTACAAGTCAGAAAAAAATTCCCAAAAATGTGTAAAAATGAGGGCTATGAATAAATTTTGCTAAAGAAAAAAATGTGCTCCTTTCACAATTTCCCAGTTCGATGACTCTAATATACAACTACTATAAAACTATAAAACAGTCTAATGAATACTTTCATGTTAGAATAGAGACTAATAAAACAAGCCATATGTATCAACTCCTTAGAAACTATTCATTTGAATTGTTCACTTCAAAAGTCTGCAATGGGTAAGACTTTCCAACATAGGGTGCATCATGTATGTTTTTACTCTTGATAACTTTTAGATAGTTCCTTTGGAGTAAGCACTATGAGTGATTTCATGTACTATTTTAATATGATACCACCTTTTGAATACTAAAGAGTCAGACCAAAAGAATAGACTCTGGGTGGCCTAAGTGAACAACTGGGCATTATAAATGAATCCTATGAATCCTACAAATTGACAGAAAATGGCAGATGAAGAGCTCTTGGTAATGAGTCACCATGAGATGTTCTCTTAGTGTACATGTCTCAGTATTTGGTAAAAAGGGCAGAAATACTTTATCTATCCATAAAAAACTTCTGAAGGCAAAATAGAAACTTCCATTTTATAGGAACCACTAATCTATTTTCTGTCTCTATGTTTTATCACTTTGAATGTGGCATGAGTTTGAGATGAATCTTGAGAAAAAATACATAATATTAAGAAAAAAGACTAAAATAAAGGAAATGAGGGGATTTGAGCATGAAGGATAAAAAGTTAACCATTGATCTGATTGAGATCTATAAAGTGTGAATATTATCAGTAAAAGTCATGACATGTTCATCAAATTTCATGATATGAGAATTAAGAATATCTCTTGGAGCTAGAACTAGAAGAAATAATTACCAAGTCCTTTCAGACTGTTTGTATAGAAGCAATAAAGATATTGCACTCAATACCCTTAAAGACTCATATAGTTAGATAATAGAAAAATCTTAAACATGATTTAAAGACACTGGAAAAAATATCAATGGGAGCATGCTAATCTAGCCATTTTACCATTACTACTCTCTCGGTCCCTCCTCCGCTGTGCCCAGAGATGGCACTTATATATATGGCTAACAGAAAGAGGGTCTCAGGCATGAAGGACTTGGTATGTAAATCACTCATATGTACCCTCCCTAAAGAGGCACTGGACCCCTGGTAGCACAGTGGCTAAGGAGCTTGGCTCCCAACCAAAATGTCAGCAGTTTGAATCCACCAGTTGCTCCTTGGAAACCCTATGAGGCAGTTCTACTTTATCCTACAGGATCACTATGAATCAGAATTAACTCGACTGCAAAGGGTTTGGTTTTGGTAAAGAAAAAAAAAAAAGAGGCACTACAAAAGACTGAAAGGCATATCAACAGGAAAGACTCATCAATGGGAAAACTGTGATATTTAAAAAATTGTCAATGAATATTGTAACTATGAAAGAAAAGAATTTATACCAAATAACTCATAAAGATTATTACAAAACAGAATGCAAGTCCTAAATATTTCTTTAAAAGGAAGTATAAGGTAAAAAAAATAGTAATAAATAAAAGAAACTCTTGATAATGCCAAAAGTCACCGTAGGAGAAGGTAGAAAGAAAAAAAAAAAGCTATACCAATGTCCTTAATAGTTGAGAGAGAAATAATAGATATTGCTTAACTCGTTAAAATGATGATTAGATAAAAATAGTTCAAAGTGTGTCTTCCAAAATGGAAAGATAAAGAAGACAAAAGTCAATGATAACAGTTTATACAGTGCATGATGCAACATAAAAGATGCGTTTTAAAACATTATAGTGACAGAAGTTTTTAAAAATGGAATTGCAGTAAAATAACTAGGTCAAAAGCTATCTCAAAAAAATAAAAATAAAGATTAAAAAATCCAGTTATATACTTCGTAAGACCTATTCTTAAAACAAAATGACTAAATAGAAAGACAAACAAACAAAAAGCAGTGGTTGTAATATCAAAAAAGTCAAATGGGAAAAGAGAATCAATGTTTAATGATAAAGGATAAAACACAAAATGAATACATGACGGGGATATAATATCAAAAAAACAAACCCAGTGCCATTGAGTTGATTCCAACTCATAGCGACCCTATAGGACAGAGTAGAACTGCCCCATAGAGTTTTCAAGGAAAGCCTGGTGGATTCAAACTGCCGACCCCTTGGTTAGCAGCCATAGCACTTAACCACTACACCACCAGGGCTTCCAGGGATATAATAGTCCTGGAGAATTTGCAAAAGTTGATCATGAATAACCACAAATTTCCCAGTGCAGATATTTTAGAAGGTGTATTTCTTCAGAAAAGCAATGTTAACTACAGAATTTAACAGTTTTAAAACATCAAATTCAAATCAACTGGAAATTTAAAAACAAAAATATTTCCCTAAATAATTATAACATCAAAGAGGAAATCAGGACTTTAATTATGAAATATTAGAAAATAATAATGAGACTGCTATTTATAGAACACTTATGAGATGTAGTTAAAGCTATACTCATAGTCAAATTTATAGCTTCAAATTCTTGATCAAGTGATGTAAAGGGCTGTCTCCTAAGGGAGAATCCTGTACCCAAACTGGTTAATGGAAAAGTCAATATTGTGAACCTGCCAGTAATCACAGGAGAAAATGAAAGCTCTTTAGAAAATATTAACTCTAAAATAAGCCCAGGCTCAATTTCACAAGTGACTTTATTCAAACTGTTGAGGAACAGATATCCCTATGCTCCAGAAAATATTCCCTAGAATAGAAAGAGAGAGCCAAAGAAAAAGAAAAAAGATCATTGCAATTAATCTTTTCAAAACTAATCTAATCTTGATAAAATTTGACCAGAAAATTCTATACCAGCCAATCTCAAGTGAATATGAATTCAGACATTTAAATAACACCAACATTTTAAAGGGACATGCAGCGTTGTGACGTTAATAGGCATTTCATGAGAAAGGGCCCCAGTGTCATAAAAGTTTTGAAAACACTAAGAGAATATTATACTGTAATATGAAATTATTAATTTTAAAATGCTAACATGTGCAGTGAATTTTAAAGTGAAGGATGTAGTTGACATTTCATATGTGATAGTTAAGGTTGCATGTCAACTTGGCTGAGCCATGATTTTCAGTGTTTTTGTAGTTACAAGATGTTGGAAACCCCAGTGATGTAGTGGTTAAGAGCTATGGCTGCTAACCAAAAGGTCAGCAGTTCGAATCCACCAGGTGCTCCTTGGAAACCCTATGGAGCAGTTCTACTCTGTCCGATAGGGTCACTGTGAGTCAGAATTGACTCGACAGCAACAGGTTTGGTTTTGTCTGGTTTATAATGTTGTCATCACTCCCCTGTTGAAACTGGATATGTGATCACCCCCATGATGGGATCTGCAGAATAGCACTGGCAGAGGCAGGGCCTGTGGTGCTCGCTGCCCCTCAGCCTTCATCTTTTTGCCCTCTGCCTCCTAGTTTCTTCCTGCTTACCTTGCCAGGGCTTTTGTTTGTTCTACATCCTGCACCTGGCTCCTTTTCATCTGACCGCTGGTTCTTGGGGCTTGATTTAGCAGCTTGCCTGCCGGTCTTGAGATTCATCCATCTTCACAGCCTTGCTCTCTGACCCGCTGACCTTGGGTTCACCAGCCCCTGTGGCTACATGAATCAGGAGAATCCTCTTTCCTACCCAATGGGCTTGAGATGTACAGCCTCTAAAAATCACATCAGTCATGTCCTTGATATAAATCTCTCTCTCTATATATACACTTTACAGGTTTTGCTTCTCTAGAGAACTCAGCCAAGACAGTATACAAATCAACTCAACTATGCAAATTTTTTTGAGAAACACTCCCTGTAGGACCAATGATTCATGAGATATTAGTTCCAGAACTGCTGCATTAGAGGAATTGGCATTAATGATGGGACTAAGACAAGGATGTCCACAATCAGCACTTAAAAAAATATATTCTGCAAGTATGATAAATGTAAGAAAAAAAGGGAAAAAATACAACTATTCAAGAGACCTAAGTCTTTCTGGTTCTAAAGTCTGTGCTTATAACCATTATGCCTATCACCGATTTGTTGAGGAACCAACATCTTTTTCTTCTTTGTAATTATCATTGTCATAATCATCATCACCGGAATATGACATAAAATTCTAAACCTTGCTAGAGATCAAGTGGATAAGCTAAGTAACTATTAGATGAGAGTTCACGAAACTTCACAATTATAAATGAGCAGAAAAAAAATAGTAGCTTTTATAGACATCATAAATAACCAATTAAAAACATAGACAAACATGCCATTCACAATAGCACCAAAACTATAGACAACCTAAAGTAAAGCTAATAATAAATACTCAGAAACTATACATAAACCTTCATGGTTTCACTAAAGGACATAAGAAAAATTAAATGCATGACAAGATTCGATATTTTACAAATGCCAATTTTCCCAAAGTAACCCACCACCACCAAAAAAGGGATGTATACATTTAATGTTTTCCCAATCAAAAGCACATTGGAATTAATTTTGCAAGTTGAAAAAAAATTTAAATTTAATGTGGAAAGCTAACTATAAAAATTGTGAACAACAAAACAGGAGAATAGGTTTCAGTTCTGACATAAAAACCTTGGAAGTCATCGCTCTTATCTTTACAACAAGAAAAAACTGAGAAAAACTGAAAATCAATGACTTTTTTGGGGCGCATCAAATATCTGACACCTCCAAATCTGGAGAGAAAAGTGCATCTCATGTGTTAGCATGAGAACCATTTAGGAGGGCAGGGAATATCAGAAAGGAATGCACAATATGACAAAAGAATCCACCTGCATTACAAATATATGAAATAACTTCACTGAAGGATGGGTGCTCATCTAAGCAACTTTGGAAATGACTGCAGATTATAAGACTTAAAGGCAAAAGGAAATGTATGTAAACAATGCACTCTTATTGGTTATTTCTCACAAGGTAGAAGTTAACAGTTCTGAAACCACTATACTTGTTTGCCGGAATTGAACAGTTAAGTAAATGGATGACACATGGTGGAAGCCAGGTTTGTCACTGCTGGAATGGGAGATTTTAGACAAGCAAGGGAAGAAGGCTAGAATGATCCATGTGGTGCTGCATTAGAGTTGGAGACATCATTTTGAACTCATGTTTAGTTTAATACAGATACAAATGGGTACATATAGAAAAACTTATAGATGTGTTTGTATACAGGGGCTAGCTTACACACATCTATTTCCTGCTTTGTCGGCTGAAGGACCTAGAAGCAACAACACCCCGGTAGCAATGAGCACACTCAGGGCCCATATCTTGATTTCTAATACCACTCTCCACTAAAAGGAAACAGGGCTCCTGGAGAAATGGCTGATTCTAGGCCTGGGGCAGGGAATGTATCGGATGAGCCTAGAGCATGTTGTAGAGCCAGAAAATAAGGGAGTGCTGAAAAACAAACAAAGAAGGAGATATGTTTTGAGGGACACAGGAGCCAACTAAAAGAGCTGCCAATTGTTAAAGGTGGAACAATTTGAACAATAAATAAGTAGCATCAGATTATAACACAAAGTTTAATTACCCATGAGTCCATATTAATAAAAATAGATTACTGAATAAATAAATGAGGGAGAATACACAAATCTGCCTTGCTAAAAAATTCCAATTAATTTCTGTAGATACTTCACCCTCAAGGAATGGGAACCAATTTCTCTGCTCCTGAAGTATAGGCTATGCAGAGTGACTGTCTTCCCCAGAGCACTGTATGGAAAGAGGTTAAAAGAGTAACTTTACAGTAGAAAAATCTGACAAATACTACCCCAGCCAGGTGATCAAAGTCAACATCAACAGTGATAGATAAGTCATGTTGATAGTGTGTACTCTTGATATAATGTGATGAGAATGGCACTCCACTTCTGTGATTTTCTTCCCCAAAACTCATAACCCCAATCTAATCAGGAGAAAAATATCAGACAAATTCCATTAGAGGGCATCCTACAAAAGAACCAAGCAGTACACCTCAAAAATGTCACGGTCATCAAAAACAAAGAAAGTCTGAGACACTGTCAGCATCAAGAGGAGCCTAAGGAGACATAATGACTCAATATAGAGTGATATTCTGGATGGGATCCTAGAGCAACAAAAAGACACGACGTTAAAAACTAAGAAAATCAGATTAAAGAGTTGACTTTAGTTAATAATAACATACCAAGATTGGTTCATTAATTGTTGCAAATGTACCATATTATCGTTAAGATGTTAACAATAGGGGAAATTGTGTGTAGCACATATGGGAACTCATTGTACTTTCTTTGCAATATTTTTGTAAAGCTAAAACTAAAGTAATATGCTTATTAAAATGTAAAAATGTAAAAACATTTTTTTGCTTTTTATGAAAAGATATTGCTAGATGTTAAAATGCATTATACCTCTAAAGTAATACTAGTACAAGACCAGAATTAAAGGCCTTCAATAAACCTAATTACAAGCAAGGGCCAGGCCTAGGGTGAGGCAAGTGAGGCACTCACCTGAGGTACGAAATTTAGGGGGTACCAAAAAGCTGAGACATCAAGATAAATAAGATTTTAATGCAATACTTTAAAAAGATTAAAAACAATGCAAAAAGTCCATCATGTACAAAATACCAAAAGTTTAACTAAAGACAAATCCAGCTTCGCACTCCACAGAGCCAGGTGTTAGTGGAGGTGAATGGGGCTGACCTGAGCAAGTGTCAGGGCAGAAACTGTCTTTATTTAAAATGGTGATATTTTATTCATTGTGAATTTTTTGGTATTGATTTTCAAGATATTGCATTAAAATATTTATCTTTATTACTGGCTGTTTTTGGTGCCCACTTAAATTTTATGTCTGAGGTAAATGCCTCACCTACCTCACTCTAGTCCCAGCCTTTTTAAACTGTGATGACATCAGTTAATTAACTGGGAGAAAATAATATAGGTGGATCTCTACCACAACCCATACCTCATGTTAAATGTCAGCTGAGTTGAAGAGTTGTGTGTATAAAATGAAAACACAAAATAACCAGAAGAAAACAAAAATTAATCTTTCATAGCAAGGGTAGGCTTTCAAAGAGTACAGACTTCCAGACAAAACTAAAAAAACCATAACTACATATATAAACTATAGGTACAAACATACACATATACACATATATACAAGTAATATAGAAAATATATTATATATTGTATTATATATTTTATATAAAAATATATAAACTTTAGAAGTCTTGAGTAAATGACCTCTTATAATAAATAAGCTTTTATAAATCAATAGTAAAATGCAAATACCCAAATTTAAGATAAGCAGTATACATAAACATCTGTCCAATAAAGAAGAAAAACAAATTGTTAATCAACTTGCTTAAAGGAACTCAAAATTACATGTAGAAATAGAAGTGAAAGGTAAAATTACCAAATACCATCCATCCTCCCCTTTCAAATTGACAAACGTAAATAAGAGTGAGAATGTCCAGTACTCAAGAAATCTGAATGCCCACCTTAAAACACAGGGTTCTAACCATTTTGTTTTCTATCTTTACTTAAACTAGTACCGAGAGTAATCCAGCACACTCAGGAGAGAGCAATTTATCTTAAATTTTGCTTGGTGTAGGTCAGAAAGGTAATGCTATATTCATGGTGTGGAGAGAGGAGTAGAGAAGCAAAAGTGAAGCTAACTGTTTTCTTCTTTCCGTCAGTAAGGTCCAATGCAGATTCATTCCTTACTTATAGGAGTTCTGAATACTTAGAAAATCAGATTTACACATATTTAAATATAAGTTCTAACTCTCATTCCCAAAATAAATAGAATAATTTTTTTCAATTTCCTATTCATTTTTTTTTTTTTTAACTGAAAATCTGTGTCAGGGCACACAATCAAGATTAGAGCTAATATATTTTTAAATGAAATTAAAGCTTTGTAAATAACTTTATTTTAATGTGTTTTCTTTTTTTAAATAAACGAAGGATAAAGATGATAACCTTTTACTCCAGTGATTGGAGAGACAACTAAGTTTTTTTTTTTTCAAATAGTAACAGAAAAAAAAAACAAAACCTATTGGTGTAATAATACATTACACTCTGAACTGGGCTTCCAGGGGCATGACTAATTGTCCTCTGGGACAATAACATAAGGCTAGAGAAAACTCATAGGGGCGGAATGTTTTGGATATAACGCAGATTTATCTAAATTGGCTTAGTGGGGAGGGAGAATCTGGGAGAAGCTCTCAAATAATTATCATTATTTAATCACCTGAATCAAGAAACAACCCTTTAAAAAAAACTGTTGCCACTGAGTCGATTCTGACACATAGCGACCCTACAGGACAGAGTAGACCTGCCCCGGAAGTTTTCCAAGGAGCAGCTGGTGAATTTCAACTGCCGACCTTTTGGTTAGCAGCTGAGCTCTTAACCACTGCGCCACCAGGGATCCTTTTGAAAAACATCAGATTATTGTCATCCTCATTTTTTCATTCTTGCATGTATTTATTGGCTCTTGGAAATGAAATTTGATTCTTTCTATCTGTTCCCAAAAGACTCAGTTTCTATCCTGTTTGCCATGTAATTCCATGTTAGTCTACGACGCTCATGTGCCATCTTAGCCCATGTGGGATCCATGGCTGGATTTGCATCTTGGGTCATATTCCTGAGATATCTTACTCTGGTGAAGCAACTTGTAAACATTTGAGAAAGCAAGAGGAAAACTGGACAATCCATCTCGGTTTTAAAGTTCAGATTCAATGTATTTTTTAATTGGATTGCTGCTATTATAGCTCTCAAAATTGATTTCGTAAAGTGCTCTCAGGCTGTAGAAGCAAAGTCATGTGAGAGCACTTGCATGGATACTTATATAAGTGCATTTACGTGGAAAGCCACGTAAAAGCATTTGTAACAGCAGGTTATCAAGGCATTACGAACTCCCAGCATTGAAGTCAAAAAGCACAGATTTTATTTTTCCAGAGTTTTAATATTAAAATTAGGTTACAAAAGCAATAGATTAATTAAATTACCTACCTAAATATGCAGACGCACAACAGCATGCCCCTCAAAATCATGGTTATTAAAGTCACACGTTGCTTGCCTGAGTTTTACAATGTAGCAGCTGTATACAAACTGAGACTTTAAGATTCACATCCAGGTGTGAGTAAATTTTTGGAACTGCCAAAAGAACAAACAACCTGTCTTGGAAGAAGTGCAACCAGAATGCTCCTTAAAAGCCAGGATGGCGAATTGCATCTCACATACTTTGGACATGTAATCAGGAGGAGGCCAGCCCCTGGAGAAGGACATCATGCTTGGTAGAGGGTCAGCGAAAAAGAGGAAGACCCCCAAGGAGATGGATTGACACAGTGGCTGCAACAATGGGCTCAAGCATGACAATGATTGTAAGGATGGCGCAAGACTGGGCAGTGTCTTGTCCTGTTGTGCATAGGGTCACTGTGAGTCGGAATCGACTCCACGGCATCTAACAACAGCAATGTCCACAATGCTACAAAAATCCCTGCCTTCCCGGAGCTTTGATTTTATTGTTGGGAGAACAGCATTCGCTCAATCCATAATAAAAATGCATAGTACATCAGGAGGTCACAAGTGCTCCGGGGAAAATGAAGCGAGGGAGGAGGCTAGTAGTCCTTATCCCCAATCACTTCCAACACTAAGCAATTTCCTTCTAGACTCAGTCCAGAATGTAAACATCTTTCCTGTGTCTGATAAACCCGGCAGCTTTTCCCACTATTATTAGAAATGAATGCGTAATACCATTTACCAAGCACGAAGTCCTTCTTGTACAACATCAAAGAGCTTCAGTGTGTAATACAGAAAGTATATTTTTGCAACTGGTGGTAAGAAAGATTAAATTATTTGCCATGAAGTTCCTTTGCCAAAGTTCCTTTTAGCCATTGGGGCTAAATGGCTTTGGGAGATGACTTTTAAACACAGGGTGGCTGAAGGTCTTACTCACCTGGTTAATCCTTCCAGGAAAAATGGGAAAGGGGAGAAATTTGTTTTTTTCATTTAGCAACTAGTACATTGCATTGGGAAAATCTGCTACAAAAGACCTCTTTAAAGTGTTGGAAAGCAAAGATGTCACTTTGAGGACTACGCTGCGACTGACCCAAGCTATGTTATTTTCAATCGCTTCGTATGCGTTCGAAAACTGGGCAATGAATAAGGAAGACTGAAGAAGAATTAATGCCTTTGAATTATGGTATTGGCAAAGAATAGTGAATATATCATGGACTGCCAGAAGAATGAACAAATCTGTTTTGGAAGAAGTACAACCAGAATGCTCCTTGGAAGCAAGGATGGCGAGACTTCATCTCATGTATTTCGGTTATGTTATTAGGAGGAATCAGTCCCTGGAGAAAGACATCATGCTTGGCAAAGCAGAGGGTCAGTAAAAAAGAGGAAGACCCTAACGAGCTGGATTGACACAGTTAGTTGACTCAGCAACAATTCTGATTATGACGTAGAACCGGGCAGTGTATCGTTCTGTTGTACTTGGAGTCACTGAGTCGGAACCAACTGGACAACACTTAACAACAACAACACGGAGGTCATTAATGATACCATGAACTGTAATTTCCACCTTATTTCTAGTTTGAAATAGTTTTATGATTTAAATGAAAATATTTCTGCATACCATGTGAGTGGTGTTAAAGGTACAGATTTTTGGTCTCACTTTGATTTGCTGATTCTACCTGGATTACAAAAACGAACCATTGGAGTACTTAATATAACACAAATTCCCAAAGCCCCACCATACGCTTAAATCATCAGACAGAAAAATTAACATCTATCCAAACATAAGCTTCTTTTTCTAGCTTATATGGCAGCCAAAACAGTAACTGTGGGATTCACATCAGCATATATTTGAATATGTAGAGATTCTAAAGGTATGCTATGACATATTCCTCCCTTTTTAAAATTAAAAATAATAAATAAATAAAACTAACTTTGCTAAATTCCACTTTTAGATTTTGGTGAATGGCCAAGTAGAATTGATTCTTCCTTTTTACTCTTGCCCTTTTCCGTTTTCCCACATAGTCTGAGTTCTTCTTAATTATGTTTGAATTATGACTAAACCCTCTTGGTTAAACTTCCCTGAAACGGTCTCTTCTGTTTCAATCCAACCTCTGTACAAGTGAGACAGCATTTGTAAAATACCATTCTTGTCATGGGGCCCTTTTCTCTAACACCTAGGAACGCTTTCTGTGCTTAGAATAGTGATCTTACCTGGCAATGGCATCCAAGATGCTTTCCTCACCTGTCCAAATTGCACTGCCATGATTGTGTAATTTGAGCGTGTATTCCATCTGGCCAGTCAGCTCACTAAGTAAAATTCATACCACTCTTATTTTTTCCTCTGTGATTTTAAGAGGCTCATGTTCCTTGGATTACTTTTTCCTCTTCTTCACCCCATATTTCTTACCCATATTTCAAAACTTTGGATTTCATTCATTGTACCACATGGACACAATGCAGTAGCCACACTGAACCAGAACTCAGGACAATTCCTATGGCAAAAGGGTTTTCCATGTCCTTGGTAAAAAAGTGAAAATTCCTAAGAGAACCCCATTTTATGCCATTTACAATTGGTGATATATTGTTGTTGTTGTCAGATGCCATCGAGTTGACTCTGGTTCCTTGAGACCCTATGGAGAGAGTGGAACTGCCTCATAGGGTTTCCAAGGCCATAAACTTTGCAGGAGCTAGGTCTTTCTCTCACAGAGGAGCTGGGTGGGTTCGAACTGCCAACCTTTTGGCTATCAGCTGAGTGCTTAACCATTGCACCGCAGAGGCTCCTTTTGGTTATGTAAGTACGGTTCTCACTACTGAGTGTAGATTCAGATTCACTTAATTTCAGATAATTCTTTGGTTTTCTTCATAAAGCCATCAATTAATGAATACTTTTAAGTGTTTTCATAGATAGAGATCTGTATTGGGTGGGTTTTACCTGACTGCTACAACCAAGATTCAGGTCTCCACTCAGGTGAGCAGTAACCCTTGTATAAGGCTGCATTAAAAATATTTACTTCTGACTGAGTATGCTGTAGATTAAAATTGAACACTATATTGATGTCCTACGAGCAAAGGGGCACTGATAGAAAGAGTGTATTATTAACTCAGAAAGTAACTTAGGAAACTGAAAACTGGAGCTAAAAGGAGAGAACCAATCTCTTTCTCTCCTCTCTGCCTCTCACTTTGATGTGCATTTCTACTGCATATTTTATAAACATTACTTTCAATCTATAGAAGACAACTAATAATATCATATTTTTTATAGTAATATGGTGGCACTATACATACATCACACTAATAAAATGAATACTAATAACCTGAAATTTGACTTAAAATTCATGACACAACAGAGTAGCTAAGGAACAATTCAAAACAATGATGGTAACTTCCTCTTTCCTATATTCTATTATTTTTGGAAAGTGGAATCCACATTCCCACGCAAACTAGAATTGCCAAACTCTTAATAGCATCCCCGTGGTTTTGCTTCTTACTACGTGCATTCAGTGATTTCATCATAGTTCAAGCATTATAACAAATCCTCATTTGCCCTCTGGAGCATGAACTATCTGAGGCTATTTCTGCATTCGTAGCAGCCTCATTTTTAAATAACGGTTCTAAGCCTGGCAATCTACTCACCAGCTTTCTGCCAGCACCGTTACTGCCATACACAGACTCTTTCTAGGCTTGACAATCACCACAAAACATCCAATTCTTTGCCGAATAAACTTGAAATTTCATTTTTCTATTAATTTGTTATCCAAAAAGATTTTTCCTGCTTCTACAACACAGCCTTAGGCAAAATTTTGTACAAGATTATCTTGGATGCATCTCATTTACTCTCCATGAATGTTTTTCTCATTTAATGAGGTACTATAGATCTCTATCAGTTAGGACTTATTTCAGGTGTATAGAATAGAAATCTCCAAATAATAATGGCTGAAAACCGAGGACTTACTCTCCACATAAAAGAAGTCAAGAAATAGGCATGCCGAAGGTGAATTTCCCAGCTGAGTCAGTATTCCTATAGATTACTTCCACTTGCATCTCTGTGGCAAATAAGAGTGGGAAATGCAGCCTTTTACTTATGTGCATTGCCATTCTGAAATGAGTGAGGGCTCTGTTATCAAAGAGGAGAATATATAGAGACTAACCCCACCCCAGTGCTGTAAAGTCGATTCCAACTCATAGCGACCCTATAGGACAGAGAAGAACTGCCTCATAGTTTCCAAGGAGCACCTGGTGGATTCGAACTGCCAACCCTTTGGTTAGCAGCCATAGCGCTGAACCATTACACCGCATATAGAGACTCCAAAAATATTTATTTCTCTCCAACACTTTTTCCTTTTCCAGTTCCTGTTGGTAGAGTCTTTTTTTACTGTGTATTATAATGGAAAGATTATATAGCCTTTAGAGTTAGAAGATCTTGCTTCAAGTCTTGGATCTGCCTCTTGCCAGGCATGTCATCTTCAACATGTCACAATCTCTGAGTGGAATTTCCTGTAACATTTCTTTTATAAGATTATAGTGAGAGACAGATCTGATAATGGTGGCTTCTAAATAGTCTATTTTACATATTAGTTATAATTATGTTACTAAGATTTATGCATGAATTTGGGGGTGTTTGTGTTAGGTAAGAGTTCTATGAAAGAAAAAAAAGTAACAAAAATTATTCTGTAATCCAGTGGTCTCTAAAGTAGTTTATGCTCATCCCAGGAAACTCAGGGTGATCCTTATAAAACTGCTCTAGAGTAGAGAGCAATTACGGTATGTGATGTCACAGAAACGTTGTTGGTGTTGCAGTTGTTGTTAGGTGCCATTGAGTTGGTTCTGGCTCATAGCCATCCTCTGTACAACAAAACGAAACACTGCCCAGTCCTGTGCCATCTTCTGCCCTTTGAAATCTTCTGTTCAGCTTTTTTACTTCTTCATTTCTTCCACATGCTTTAGCTACTCTATGTTCAAGACCAAGTTTGAAAGTCTCTTCTGATCTCCATCTTGGTCTTTTCTTTCTTTCCTCTCTTTATGATATCCTTTTCCTTTCTTCATGTATAAGGTTCTTGGTGTCATCCCACAACTTATCTGTATTCAATGCATCAAATCTGTTCTTGAGATGGTCTCTAAATTCATTTGGGATATACTCAAGGTTGTACTTCGGCTCTTGTGGACTTGTTTTTATTTTCTTCAGTTTCAGCTTGAACTAGCATATGAGCAATTGATGGTCTGTTCTGCAGTCGGCCCTTGGCCTCACTCTGACTGATGATATTGAGTTTCTCCATCATCTCTTTCCGCAGGTATAGTCAATCTAATTACTGTGTACGCCATCTGGTGAGGTCCAAGTGTATAGTCACCATTTATGCTGTTGAAAACGGTATTTGCCATGAATAAATTGTTGATCTTGCAGAATTCTATCATTTGATCTCTGGCAATGTTTGTATAACCAAGGCCATATTTTCCAACTACAGATCCTTTTTTTTTGTTTCCAACTTTTGCGTTTCAATTACTAGTAATTATCAATGTATCTTGATTGCATGTTTTATCAATTCCAGACTGTAGAAGTTGGTAAAATTTTCAATTTCTTCATCTTTGGCCTTAGTGGCTGGTGCATAAATTTGAATAATAGCCATATTAACTGGTTTTCCTTGTGGGCATGTGGATATTATCCTATCACCGACAGTGTTGTACCTCAGGATAGATCTTGAAGTGTTCTTTTTGATGATGAATGCAATGTCATTCTTCTTCAATTTGTCATCCCTGGCATAGTAGACCATACGAATTTCTGATTCAAAGTGGCCAATACCAGTCCGTTTCTGCTCACTAATGCCTCGGGTGTAGACGTTTATGCATTCCATTTTGTTTTTGACAACTTCCATTTTTCCTAGATTCATACTTAGCACATTCCATGTTCCAATTATTAATGGAAGTTTGCAGCTGTTTCTTCTCATTTTGAGTCATGCCATATCAGCAAATGAAGGACTTGAAAACTTGATTCCGTCCACATCTTTAAGGTTGACTCTACTTTGAGGAGGCAGTCTTCCCCAATTGTATTTTGAATGTCTTCCAACTTGAGGAGCTTATCTTCTGGCACTATATTAGACAATGTGGTGGCAACTCCCAAGATGAATGGTAGTGGTATTGCAGAGTAGAGAGGAATTCCAAGGAACTGGACAGAAACTTCCTCCTCCACAATCTTATGTGAGACTAGCTGAATGAAGCAGTTTTCATGTTTAGCTTTTGCAACAGAGACTGTTGGTTGTCTACTCAACATTAGTTACTCTTATTCATTTTTGTATAGGACCTTGATTTTATTCCAGTATCAACCACTACTCCCCCATCATACAATTTCATAATATTCATTCCAACAATGTGGGGATTTAGTAACATTTCCCATCAATTTATTACATTTGCCCAATTTTTCTCCATGTGTTTTTCTCTAAATAAGCTGTACAATTAAGTTAATTAAGTCAGGAGCTTTTCTATTATAGTTAAAAAATTAGCATAATAAAAATTGTGATAAATTGCAAAATGATGGTTTAGTCACCATTGATGTCTGTGCATAGAACTTATTGTATTTAATTTACAGCACTGTGAAGTTCAGTAAAAATACATACTTTTGAAGTGGAAAAATGTTATATTCCTGAAAGCTTTCTTTCAGTATTTTCCTTCTGACTTCTTCAAATAGATGCCTATATTTATATTGACTTAAATGATCTGCCATATTCCCTTCCTGTAAAATGCCCCTTACCACAGACAAATTGTTAATACTTTTATTATATAATGCTCACAGAAATCAATAATGTAAATTTCAAGAACATAAATAGATAAAAGGATGAAGACTATAAGCATAAAATTCCCTGACAAGAGCAAAAAACTGTTTCAAGAAGTATTTAACTGTGTTTCACATTGTGCTGAGAAGTCAAGTGAGACGAGACATGAAAAATAGCCATTGGATTTAGAAGCAGGGAAGTTGTTGCTCTCCTCTGTGACAGCAATTATTGTGGAGTGGTGGGGTAGGGGCCAGTATGTAGGAGCCATGAAGATAGACATTGCTTTAAAAAAGCCCACGAAGGGACTTGACATGTGAGGGACATAGGCTCTGGTAGGGGATTTGTCGAGTAATCAGAGGAAACAGGGGACATAATCAGTTGTGCAAGTTTCTGAGAAGTTGGGAGGAGATGGCATCTCAAGCGAAGGTGGAGAATTTGACATTGTAGAAGAAACCGGACTCTTCATAAAATTAATAGAAGCAATTTAGAATGAATGGTAGGGGGAAGTTGAGGTAGTTCTCAACTTGGATTTGTGGAAAAATTCCAGCTTATGGACTGTGAAAAGGAGAACGAACAGAAGACATCATTGAAGACTGAAAATAATTGTTGTCAGGCAACCAAAGCAAATATTTTAAATTATTTTTAATTCTCAATATGGTTAAAGAATAAGAGTCTGATATAAAATAAAAAGTGAGAAGGATGAAAGGACTCAAGTAGACTAAAAATGTAATAGGGAAATTTAAGCCTGCTTTTCTCTGGTGTAAGGAAGGGGCCCAGGGTACAGGTTGTAGTGTGAGCTAGTGGCTTTGCTTCCAAATCGGCTGCACTTCCCAGATGCAAGTGAAAGAAAACCCAACTCGGAGCGGTTCAGTTTCTTTAAATGGATGAATATTTCAGCTCACGTGTACCATATTTTTACACAAATAGTGCATACCTTCTGTGTTTGTTTGCCGGCCACTCTCCTACCCCAAGCTTATGGGGGTACCTGGCGGGGAGGCACTCTTGGCAGACAGACATAGGAGGCATTATTTACCTAAAAATACAGTAGGTTCAAGGGTTTAGTAGGCTTCAGGCTTCACTAAATCTTGGGGCTTAATAGTCAGTGCTCAGTGTTTTTTCTGCATCTCTTTGTAAAGACAGTTGCTGTCGAGTTGATTCCAACTCATGGTTACCTCATCTGAGTCAGAGTAGAACTCTGCTCCACAGGGTTTCCAACAGCTGATTTTTCAGAAGTAGGTTGCCTGGCCTTTCTTCCAAGGTGTCTCTGGGTGGACTCAAACCTCCAGCCTTTCCGTTAGCAGCCAACCACATTAACTGTTTACACCACCCAGCGACTCTATCTCTTTACTATGCTTTTTTTTTAATTACAAAATTTACACATCTGTAGAAAATTTGGAAAATACAAGTGAGTGCAAAGAAAGAATAAAATTTACCAGCTATCGTAATGCTCAGAGGTAACTCATATTAAGATTGGAGGGCAATCTCTTTTAATGTTTTCTTCTTTACAAAAAATGCATTTTAGGGACTGTGGTAGGCAGAAATCTAAATAGGCCCCATTATTCCTGCCTACTGGTGTATAAACCCTATGTAATCCACTTTTCTTGAGAATGGGAGAGGCCTGTGAATATGAGACATTATATGGCCAAGGTGATGGAACTTCGTAGTTGTAATGAAGGTCCCTAATCAGTTGCCTGAGAGTTAATCAATAGGAAGATGATACTGAGTGAGCCTGGCCTAAACACACTAGCCTTTTAAAAGAAGGCTTAGTCCTTCCCAGAGCCCAGCAGTGGGGGAATGCCTTCTGCAGACCCTGAAGCAGCAAGCTGCTATGAGTTCCGCAGTTGCAAGAAAATGAATTCTGCCAACAACCTCATGATCTTGAAGAGCACCCCGAGCCTCAGGTGAGATCGAACCCCTGGCTGACGCCTTGGCTGCAGCCTGTTGACAGCCCGAGTGGGGAATCCAGCTAAGCCATGCCTGGACTCCTGACCTGCAGAAATTCTGAGATAATAAATGTGTGCTGTTTTAAGCTAAAAGAAAAAAATAAGCACAATGGAAGCTCAATTCAGTAACGTGGAAGAAAAAGAATCTGGGATACTATCTCGAAATGTAGAAGAAGAGAATGAAGAGATGAAAGAAAACATGGGCATGGGAGACTGGCACTTGGGATTCAGTGCTCAGGTGTTCTTCGAGAGGGAGCATATCAATCAAAGTAGCAGCAATAATCAAAGATATGATGGAAGAAAAACTTCCTGTGGTCAAATATACATAAATATATTATTTATAAGCAACCTCAGAAATAATCGATGTCAAAAGATTCACATCTGAATGTATTTCCATGAAAATGTTTGAATACAAGAATAAAAGGGAAAAAACCCTGCAAGTGTACGAACAAAATAAATAAATACCACTCCAAAGAATACAAACCTGACTGATATCAGATTTCTACTCTGCAAAGTAAAGCCATAGGTTTGAGTGGAAATACTGTATTTCAAAGACTTTACTCGGACAAGTTTTCTTTTAATGTGTCATGGTAACAGAAACACATTTTGTGTTCATTCAAATATGCAAAATCTAGGAAGATATAGTACCTTATACTCTTCCTGAAAAATTATTTATCAAAAGATAAACCGTAAGCAAACTCTCAAGATAGGTATTTTCAAAACAAACGAACAAAAAAACAAGTAAATTTGGGCACAAAATTGAATGCCAATGTCAACAAGCATTGTTGAAAGAAGAAACATATTTGTAAATAATAAAAATAATCTGTGCTTAAAATACCAGATTATATTAACAAATACTAGGAAGTAGGGAATGATTATGGAAATATTCTAAATTTCTAGTCTTTTATGTTTATGCTTCTGTAGAACAGAATGATAAAAGACCAAAAGATACAATTTTATTCTTGACTTTGATTATTAGAGAAAAATAAAATACCTGATAATATATCTCAAAGGAGTCAGATTTACAACATAAGGCATAAAATCCAAAACCATGAGCAAAGGCAAACACGTGGACAATATGGCAAAAACCAGAAAACAAAAATCATAGTACTGAAGCATGATAAAACTCAAAGGATGAAGGAAATTGCAGAAGTAAGACCACCCATAATTTAAATAATATTTGTGAATAGCTTAATGGTTTTAAGGGAAATCAATACTCTCAGACAGAATTTAAAAAACAAAAGTCAACTTGTTACTATTTGGGAGAAATCAATCTTAAATTGACTTGGCAGAATTTGGGGAAGATGTTGGCAGTAGCAGCAAAGTTTCTCAGTCTCCCAAATTCCCACTTGCAAACAAACAAACCGAACAACTAAATAGCAAAACGAAAAATCCGTTGAAAACATTTACAAAAAATCTAGGTGACATGGTATCCACACGGATACCAAAATACAAGTGGCTGGAGATAAACCATGGAAAGTACAGACCAGCGTGGTATTGGCACCTGTGAGGGAGGAAATAGAAGACAGGGGATCTGAAAAGCCTCAAAACAGCCAACAAGTACTCACTGAAAAACAGAGCAAGACGAAGCGAGAAAGGCAGCTGAAATTGGAAGAGGCGTTGCCTACTTGATAGTGGATGAACACCATGGCCGGTGACAAGAAGGACTGAAGGGCCTGGAACGATCTCTCCCTTAAGTACACTCAGAACCATCCGGGGGACCCATGCAGAACAGGGTCGCACACTGAGTAGAAAGTGATGGGAACTTATTCAAAACTGAGCAGGACAAGGCCAGCAAAGAGATAGGAAAGAAAATCTCTAGATCATAGTAGGGGAGGAGGCAGAGTTGGCAAATCTTAGAAAGCCAGATGCTGTGTTATTGAACACTACAGAAGAGAAAAAAAAAGAAGACAGAAAGCTCTGTGAAATTAGAAGAGCAATCCTGACCCTCATTTTGTTCTGTGCTCATTCATTCAATTTAAAAAGGGGCCAGAGACATAGAGTTTGAGATTTGCAGGAGGAAAATTAATGCACTATAGCTCTCAAAGGACAGGTGGATGGCGCAAATGGTTAAGCGCTGGACAGTAGTCCAAAGGTTGGCAGTTCCAACCATCCAGAGGCACCTCGGGAGATGCAAGGCTGCTTTCACAGTCTTCAGAACCCTATGGAGCAGCTTTACTCTGCACACATTGGGTTGCCAGGAGATGGAATTGACTCCAAGGCGACTAACGACAGCAACAACATAGCTCTCAATATCTGTGTTAATATATACTTATATACATACACGCACACATATATCCAGACAGTTCAAAAGATAAAAGGCAATTTGGAAAAAAAAATTGATATTACTAAAAACAGAGAAAATTATTCAAGGTGCAGAATGGAACTTTGAAAAAAAAAAAATTCTACCTTGTATCCTCCAGGAGATTCAAGAAGGCATTACCTCCAGAAAAGAAGTCAGTGAACAAGAAATACTTGTTCAAAAACATTCTAAATTTAACAGAAAGGATTTTTGTGAAATTTCCCAAAACATAGAAACAAAGGCTGAAGAGATAGGAAATAGAAGGAAAAGGCTGAGACACAGACGATATGGACAGGAAGGCCAGGGTGCCTCTTACAAGAGTTTTGAAGAAGTAAGAGCAGAAAAACCTGAAGGGAACGTAAATAATAAAATAAAGGATACTATTCCAGGTCTAAAGAAAAGCTCAAGTTTTCCGACTGAAAGTGTCCACTGAGTGTTGAGCAGGTCAGATGAGTAAGAACATGTGGGGTAAGGAGATATCAAAATTGTCCTTATGGGAAAAAAAACAAAATGGTAATTTAGGAAGGAATGAGAATCAAATTATCATCAGACTTCTCATCAGCAACATTGGATCACAGAAGAGAATACAGCATTGCATTCAAAGTTCTGAGGAAACATGGTCTTAATCTAGAATTCCATACCCAGCTGAATTCTCAGTCAAATATGAGAGGAAGGACTCAGAAAATTTACCTTAACACAAGAAAGAAGAAGATGACAAATATAAAAGAGAGAGAAACTAACACAGGACACACAGAGGAAAACAAATTCCAGTTCTAGAAAACAGTAAATCCAAAATAAGGATAAATCAAGGTATAGATTAGATAGCCATAGGGAGTTGATACGGAAAGAAGCCAAGGAAAGGAAAATTTCCAGAAAGCTAACAAACAAATGCTTCATAGAGACCCATTAGAATAAAGAATTTCAAAACAAATGTTCTTTGGGTTTTTCATTTAGAAATATGGTGGTTATTTTATTTCCATTTGACCTGAGCAAAGTCACATGCCGGTGGTGGAACAAGCATGTACATTGCAAATATATCTTATATCTACACTACCAATTTGTGCATCACTCTCTACGACCCTTCCTTGCTTTGAAAAAAAAGTTAAAATGGAATTCACTTATTACTAAGGAACACTAAGAATAAATAACATACGTAAATTTGTTTTAATTTCTGATGCCTTGAAATTATGCTCCTTGAATGTAACTAGCACATTTATAAAATGTTCCATTACTCTTTCAAATCTCTGGGTTGCTAAATCTAGCAACTTCTCTCTCTGCCTAAGCAAATCTGAGCCACAGAAAGGCTGGTGAAGAGCCAGAAGGCTTGTTAAAACTTTGAGACTATTAACAGCTCAGCTTCTGATTTGTGGTTAGAATGCCTATAGTAAATATTTCCAAGAGCAGTGTTCTATGACATATATTAGCTGCATGCAGGGTGAAAACTCCCAAATAGATAATTCTTTCTCATGGCCAAGTACTTGGCGTGCTCGGCCATGAGAAAGACTTACAGTTCACAACTTGAACATGGCACATACGTGCATGCGTGTGCACGTACGCATGCACACATACAAACCAAAGCTGTTTTATATCTCACTTGGCTCTTCTTAATAATATTAGAACATGACGAACAAATGAAAAAAAATCATTAATCTAATGTATCTTTCTTTTCAAGAAGCCCTGGTTGCACAGTGGTTAAGCACTTGGCTGCTATCTTAGTCATTCAGTGCTGCTATAACAGAAATGCCACAAGTGGACGACTTTAACAAAGAGATATTTATTCTCTCACAGCCTAGTAGGCTACAAGTCCAAATTCAAGGTATCAGCTCCAGGGGAAGGCTTTCTCTCTCCATCAGCTCTGGAGGAAGACTCCTTGTCCTTAATCTTCCCCTAGTTGAAGAGCTTCACAGGCTCAGGGACCCCAGGTCCAAAGGATGCACTCTGCTCTTGGTGCTGCTTTCTTGGTGGTATGAGGTCCCCCACTCTCTGCTTGCTTCCCTTTCCTTTTTATCTCTTGAGAGATAAAAGGTGGCGCAGGCCACGGCCCAAGGAAACTCCCTTTACATTGGATCAGGAATGTGACCTGGGTAAGGGTGTTACAAATCCCACCCTAATCCTCTTTAATATAAAATTACAATCACAGAATGGAGGAAAACCATACAATACTGCAAAACATGGCCCAACCAAATTGATACACACGTTTGAGGGGACATAATTCAGTCCACGACAGCTGCTAACCAAAACGTCAGTGGTTTGAACCCACCAGCCACTCTGCATTAGCAAACTGAGTGACATGTTTCCATAACGACTTTCCATTCTGATTTGCCCGATCACACATGTTATATGAGAAAAGCACTATTTTTAAATAACAATTTTAAGTCCCCATGGTTGAATCAGGTTTGGAAATCTTGCACAGCTGAAATGAGAATGGTGATTCAGGAAGGAAGCATGAAGAAGATCAAAAAAAAAAAAAAAAAGTTAAGCAGATAAAGAGTATGATGCTTAGTTATCTCCCACAATGTAAGACTTTGCTGTATTATGCTGTTCATTTAAAGCAAATTATACAAAGAAATCTAATTCCATGATTTCATTTCTCCCATGACATTGGATACTTGCTGGCCTAAGAATGGGGTTCACAGTGCAGTTCCATTAAGGAAACTTCCTTTTCTTCTAACCTTTCTTTTTCTGTTGTCCTTCACCAGAACAACCACTTCATATTAAACACACACACACACACGTGAATTGAAAGCAGTACAACACACATGCTCCTAGATACATCCCAACCGGGTCAGATTTTAACTTCATTAAATTGCTGTCATATGGCGGCTGCTGACAGGCATCAGGCTTGGAGCGCCTCACTCATCAGGTATTCGCTAAGATCATTACCAACAACAGCAACTCTCATTAGGGGTTCCCCAAAAGCAGCTAATTAAGGGACAAAGGTTGTTCCAATTGTGACAATTACACCTGTAAGGTCCTTGTAGAAACACCAAAATCTCTAACAAACCTCTGTTTGGTTGCTTAGTACAAGAAATAAAGAGCTCGTCCATTAAAAAAAGAAAAAAAATGAGAGGCAGAAACTGTCAACCATTTGAAAAGCTTTACGAAAATGATCATCCAATTAGTGGCTATGATCAAATCAGGCATGAACTCTCTCTGGATGGCTCCTTAATTTTCCTTCTTGCATGGTGTAATTTCATATAGCTCAAATGAACTCGGGAGAGGTAATTCAGTTCCAAACAGTTTTCTCATCACTGCTAATTATACTAATACATTGAAATGCCTCCTACAAAATGCATGAGCCCTTTAAGCCACCTCATTAATGTGATATAATTTTTACCAGAATATATATCAAACCTATTATCACCACAGGTTTTCTTTAGCATTTTTTTTTTTAACATGTCTATCAAATGCTCAAAAAGTAGATTTCTTTGGGCCAGCCGTCTCATAATGAACTGTTTCTTTGAACTCCTATTGTCTCTTGTCGTGTTTTTTAATGGCAGCACCCACAATAGTCAGTAGGCTATCCCCCCAGCTCCACCAGTTTCTTTTTCCTCCGTGAGTATTTGATTCCTTAAATCTTCTCCCCGTTGTAGCTGATTCTTTCAATGGCAAATGGTGCATGCAGTAATGTGCCAAAATGAGTTATACAAACTGAAAGCAGGGGTGTAAAAAAAAGCATCATCCGAAACTAAAATAAAGACAGATTTTATGGTATTTATGTCAGTTAATTTAACTGCTGGTAGGGGCTTTTGTTGAAACACGAGTTAGTTCCAGTGTTTAACCTTGCAGTATTAATTTATGCTTTACGGCCTGAGTACTTCATCATTCCCTCCTTGGGAAGACAGTTATCTCATTAGCCAGAATTTAATGAAATGCAAGGATACACTTCTTAATTTCAGAGATTACTATAACACAAATCAGGTGTAAATCTCAGACTGCCTGCCCCTTTCCCTGCCTGCTTAAAAAAAAAAAAAAAAGGAAAGGTTCATTTTGCAATCATATCACAGAAATTCATCTGGTGGAATACATTTCATCACAGCCATTCTAAAGGCATCTCTCATCTGTAAAAGTTGGTTTAACTTTGCATCCGACAATATTGATAGCCCTTTAGCTACCATAAAGTTTCCAAGGTTGACAATTCATTATTCATCATCACAATTAAAAAATAAAATGTTGATAAGATCACCAATTCCCTAGACTTATTCAAGCATGGGCATGAACTCTAAACTGCATTTTGACTAAACTCAATTTCAGAGACAGAGCCAATATATTTTGTTACAACTTTTTTTTTTCCCCTAAATTAGCAGACATTTTCATGGGGAAGATAAACATGCCTTGAGATTTAGAATTATTAAACAAACAGACGCATATCATTTTAAACTATAAGCCATATTGCTCTACCTTAAAGAAACAGAAGTACTTAGGTTATAAAACTGTCTGGAATGACTTTTGTTTAGTAGGAGACTTAAAGTATCTGAATACTTAAACACTCATCCGGCCAGTTGTTGATCCCAGTACAGAGCCTCCACTTTCATGTAACTGCACTTTGGTTCACCCTGTTTCTTTTGCTGAAATACCTCTCCTGCGCCTCTTAAAAAAAAAAAAGAAAAGAAAAGAAAAAGAAGAAACTGTATCTGTTGAGTTGATTCTAACTCATAGCAACCCCACACAAAGGACAGACTAGAACTGCTCCAGATTCGAACTGCTAACCTTTTGGTTAGTAGCCGAGCCCTTAACTACTGCTCTAAAAAAAAAAAAAAAAATTACCTATGATGATTATATTGTGTTCACATTTTCTTTGGAACATTTCTTGGTATTTAGGTTCTTTGGCAACAAATGAAAGAATGAGTGAACAAATGTATGCTGTATGCATATGGTGATTGTTGATTAATTATAACATGTCTGTTACATGAGAGCTTGTATATTATTTGACAATATAAATGATATAAAGTAAGGAGAACTTGGTAAATGGGTGATTCCCTTTGGTTTGCTATGTCAATCGAACACTTTCCAGTAACCAACAGTAATTTAAAATCACTCATTTAGCTTGCTTTTTCTCTTGCACCAGTGTGCATGTATGTACTCTGTGTGTGGGTGCATGTACATGTACATGTATGCTTAAATTTCAGTTCCGAACACAAGATTTATTATCACAGACCTAGGCTTCTCTTTCAAGGAAATGGCCAGGAAACCCTTTAAGAGGGACACATGATGTTTTACTAACCAGCTACAGGGAATCTTTTCCTAATATTTTTATGTACTTTCTAGCCAGATAAATTTGAAAGTATAAAGACATGATGTGATGTGTTATGCCTGGCACTTCCTTGATCCATAGCCAGATTCCTTGGAGTGGTAACATCATACCCTGCTCAGAGCGTTGGATTTGGAGTCAGAGAGATGTGTGTCCAAATCATGGCTTGCTGGCTCAGTAATGTTAGGGAAATACTTAAATTTTCTTCATATGTAAAATGAGGTCAATAACACATCTAGCTTTTCAGAAACTGAACTTAATTTTTTAGGATGTTTTTAGATTTTTAATGAAATTATAAAGATAGTGCATATATCCCAAACCCAGTTTCCTCTGTTACTAACACCTTACTTTCGTATATTTATTTCAATTTAGGAACTATTATCATCATATTGTTATTAACTAAACCGCATGTTTTATTCCAATTTCCCTAGTTTTTACTTAAGGTCCCTTTTCTGTTCCAGGAACACATCCTGGATATCACTTTACATTACTTGTCTTGTCTTCTTAGGCTCTTCTGGGCAGTTTCTCAAACTTCCTTTGTTTCTTATGACCTCGACAGTTTTGAGGAGTACTGGTCAGGTATTTTGTAGGACACCCTTCTGATGAAATTTGTCTGTTTTTCTCATGATTATACTCAGGCTATAGATTTTTGGGAGAAAATCACAGAGGTAAAGCACCATTTTCATCACATCAAATCAAGGATACATACTCTCAGCGTGCCTTCCCACTCTTGATGTTGACCTTGATCACCTGGCCAAGGTATCCATAACATTTTTAGATAGGATTAAGTCAAGTAACGTAAGTGAAAGCATGTCACAGTGCCTAGAGATAGTAGGGGCTCAAGTATCCTTGATTTCTTTTTCTCTTCTCTTCCTCTTCCATCTCAACACTTGTATTAAGTTGCTAGGATTTTTTGTCCAATTAATATATTTTGGCTTGGCTACAACAAAGTATATTACAGGAAGGTTTTAGGGATGAATTAGGTCAACCTTTAAAAGAAAGTGCTTACTGAAGTACTAAGTAGACCTTGTTAAAAGAGAGCTTTACTTACTTCAAAGGCAGTTCAAGGGCTCTGATCCTGAACTTTACAACTATACTCCAGTATAATGTGATCAGCCCTTTACTTTGAAACTAGATGTCACCCATGAGCTACATTATGAACAGTTATCTCCTCCTTTATGTCCTTCCACCAGCTTATCAAGTGTTCGAGAACTCTAAGCAGACAAGTTGAACAACACACCAGACAAAGTATTTAAATTCCATGGTTATTTTCTTAGCTCTTTAGGCACATTTCTGCTTGCCCTTAGAAAAAGCAATTTGTGTTTATCATAATTTAGCCTTATCATTTATTGGAAACCCTGGTGGCATAGTGGTTAAAGAGCTATGACTGCTAACCAAAAGGTTGGCAGTTCAAATCCAGCAGGTGCCCTTTGGAAACTCCATACGGGGCAGTTCTACTCTGTCCTATAGGGTTGCTATGAGTCAGAATCAACTCGATGGCAATGGGTTTGTTTTTTTTGGTTTTATCATTAATTAGTTTACATATACTAGAGTAATTAACATAAGCTGATCTTTGCCTTTGTTGAGTCTCATCTCTTTACTGACCACGTAAAAAAAAAAAAAAAAGGCCAGGTTAAATACTCTGGCCTTTCCTTTTATAACACTCATCATGTATGTTACATACTTGCATGATGTTCGTTTACTCAACTGGACCACTATTTCTATAGAGGGTTAGGACTTAGACTTGGGTATGGGATATGCCCAGCACCTAGCATATGGTTGGCACGCATTAGTGCTAAAATGCTTTTTGAATAGATCAATGAATTGATTTTACAGTTGAAAAGTCCTTGCATATTTATTCCTCAGAGCTCTAAGATGGAAAAACAAACTTATGAAGTTTAAATGATTGCCTGAAGCCATACCAGCACTAAGAGTTTGGTGCCAGGCCATGACATGACTGGTTTTGATTTTGTGTCCAGTGTCCTTTTCACTAGAAAAAGATGCTTCTAATCTGAGCATTCTTGTAGGTAATGTGGAGCATGTAAAAATACATAATCATACCTACTTCCCAGGCGTCAGAGGATGAATTAATGTATTTTGAGTACAGTATGGAAAGTGCTTGGAGATTTACAGTTAGAACCCAGGCTTGGTTTGTGAGCCATAAGTTGACTGCTTTTCTGTGAAGCTCCATGATGTGTTGTTCCTCTGATACCCCTGCAGCCTTGGAGCCTCCGGCTTTGGAAAAATTCTGGAAATTTGGTAATAAAAGAAAACAATAGGAAATTAAAAGAATTCACTATGATTTATTTCATTTGGAAGATGTTAATTATTTTTAAAAATTTAAGTGAGTGTTTAAAAAAACTGATGCTGAAGATCATAGGTTATTAAATGACTATGAGTTACTCAGATGAAAACTAGTGACACAACTTTATTCTACATGGTTCCCTTTTTAACTCTGATGACTCCCATGCTTTCTTCTCTCAAGGGCATTACTCCAGGGATTCCCAACAAGTGAGGCTAGTGGTTGCCTTTTATCCTCCACCCACGGTTGGGTGTGAGCTGAGCTTATGCCCTACACAGAGTGCAGCTCTGTAGATTGTGTTAAACAGAAAATTGCCAGATCAGCTGGGTTTGTAGACATGTCCATTGTTCCCACTTCAGTTATCCCCTATTCATTCTAATTTTTCTGCTACCTTTTTATATGGCCAGTTACCCAACGTGGATATCAGCTTGTTAATAGTGATAGCGCTTTAACAGTGGCCGCCTGAGTGGAGTTGTAATTTAGAACTTACCGTATTAATGGGTAAAAAGTCCTGGGATTCCATTCTCAAGAAAAAAAAAAATCTCAAGAGGCTACTTTAAAACTGATACCATGCTATCTACTATTCCATGGATTAAATATATAAGGTTAAGAATGGATTGAAGGATCAAAATAAAAATAGAAAATAAGAGAGTGTTTTTTATTGTACCTGAATGCACAATTAGGTAGGCTTGGCTTATCTATAGGTTGTATACCTGTCAGAAGTTCTAACAAGAATGACATGAAAGTTGTTAGGAAATATTTTGCAAACAAAAATGTGTTTAATTTTCTTATTAAAAAAAATGTTTTTGGCACCCAGGAAGGTGGTACTTTTGTCCCAGCTGTGGGAACTTAACAGGAAAAGCCATTCCTTTAGGAAGTCAAGCCACCATTTGTCAAAGAAACAATACTTAAGATCCAGTTACTTTTTTTGAAACGCTGTGCTGCACTGGTATCTACATATCCTGCACTTTAGGAAGTAGATGGACATATATTATACTAGATAAAAATCCCAACAGATAAATAATTTAAGTGTTCGCCTCAACTAAACAGCTTTAATTCAATCAATCGGTTATGTGAAGTTTGCCAAGTAATTAGAAAACCCCTCGATTTTCTTTATATGCTTTGGAAAGTATTTCAATAGATGCTGAATCTAGCCCCTTTTTCTGATTTCATTTTCTCTTAGGTATTTTCAGTTATAAATATTTTATTCCACTGATAGTCCATCATTTCATCTGGACCATTTTTGAGGTGGAGATTCTCAAGTTCAAGCAGAGAACGGATGTTGGAACAAGACTTTGCCTTTTACTGGGGCTGAAAGACTGTCCATAACAGCCCAAGCTTGGCAGTAATTCAGCATCACACAGTTTGACCATTAGCTCTAAAAGATCTCCCTACATGTAAACAAGATGGAGTGTATCTCACATCATCTCACCCCTAGTTGTATTAAATTTAAAATGTTGATTTATTTGGTTGGGTTACTGACAAGGGTAGACTGAGCTGACCATAAACTATATTTAGATCTAATTCTTCCAGGGGTCAAAGGGTAACAATTTATCCACTTAGTCTTGTAGGAATTCATCTTTAGATTTGACTATTCATGGCATCATTAATGAAGAAAAGCTGCAAGAGAAAACAGACCATTCTCAGGAATGTGATTCAGGACATTAACACCTTAATTTACATAAAATTAGTTACATACTGCCGCAGTAATTTAATTTGTTTGACCAGTACTTCGCAACTGTGAAAAATAGATTCAGAAAGGCCAGACAAGGAGTTCTACATATTTTCACCAAATGACTAGTCTCAGAATAATATGAAATGGAGAGAATTAATTACAAGACAATTCAGCACACCACGGCAAGTTTGAAACGCATGGAGTAGAAATGCATTCCTCTTCTCTCTTTTTTTTTTCCTTCTTCAAAAATCTCCAGAAAATGCTTGTTTCATGCCTGAAATAACTCCCATATTTCCCCCAGGTTTCATTACAGTTGCATAAGTAAAAATAATAGAACTAAAATTGTATGATATGCATTGTCGTCAGATAAAACCTGAGTCAGTCTTGGCTTACCAATAATATTACTTAGCTTAACCACAGGCAGAAGGCAGACACGAAAAGGATATACATATCTCCTAAATTGTTAACCTGTTAACATCCAAAACTTAACTGCCCTTCCTTCTCCCAGAAGCCAGGTATGATTAATTTGAACTTTAGTTAGATGATTGCCCATAAAAAATTAGTCATGTGTAAATAAAACAAGTCTCCCATTTTTCGTCTTCATGTCTTTTCCTGCTTTTAAAAAATTTTTGCATGTCAAATATATTTTCTATTTTTAAAATCTGCTTATAATTTAAAACTTCTTTGCCTTCATTATCACTGATAGCCATGCTCAACACTTCCTTCCACCCAGTATACTTTTATAGGTCCTATTCATGCTTCCAAGGAGCCCTGTTGGCGCAGTGGCTAAGCATGTGGCTGCTAACCAAAAGGTCAGCTGTTCAAATCTACCAGTGGAAGAATGATGTGGCAATCTCCTTCCAGAAAGATTGAAACAAACAAAATTCACTGCCTCCTACTCGATCCCAACTCCATGTGACCCTGTAGAACAGAATAGAACTGCCCCATAGTGGTTTCCAAGGCTGTAAGTCTTTACGGAAGCAGACTGCCACACCTTTCTCCCATATCTTTCACTGAGTGGCTGGTGGGTTCAAACCAATGACATTTTGGTTAGCAGCCTAGTGCTTTAACCACTGTGCCATCTTGGAAACCCTGTGGGGCAGTTCTACTTTGTCCTATAGTGTCTCTGTGAGTCAGCATGGTCAGCATGGATTCGATGGCAATGGGTTTGGGTTTTTTTCTTGTTGTTATTCATGATTCTACATGTAGGATTTTCTTAAATCACTGCTTTCTCCTAAATGCCAGCCTACAAAAAAAAAAAAAAAAGAAAATCCCAGTGCCGTTGAGTAGATGTTGACTCATGGCAATCCTATAGGACAGGGTAGAACTGCCCCATAGGGTTTCCAAGGCTGTAACCTACGGAAGTAGACTGCCATATGTTTCTTCTGCGGAGCGGCTGGTGGGTTCCAACCAACCTTTCAGTTAGCAGCTGAGCGCTCAACCACTGCACCACCAGGGCTCCTTGCCAGCATACTAGCCAGGTTTAATGGACTGGGCAAGTTCTTTCATGTCTTTTTTTCTCACCAGCATATGTGTTTGAAGGTAATTTATTTGGTTTTAACTCTGCTTCATATGTTCTATATAATTAGGAAAACCATTGCCCCTTTTGTCTATCAATTGCCTGGTCTGTGAAGTGATAATATTCATACAGTCAAACATGTCCTTGGTCTGACGTAGGAGGTAATTGCTATCCAAAAGTTTCTGTTCTACCAAAACATTTAATTTTTAAGATAGGTCTTGAATTGACTAATTAAACTGATTTTTAGGTATATAAAACCCATTGCCGTCAAGTCAATTCCTATTCATAGCAACTCTCTAGGACAGAGTAATACTGCCCCATAGAGTTTCTGGAAGTGCCTGGTGGATTCGAACTGCCGGACATTTGATTAGCAGCTATAACACTTAATGACTCTGACACCAGGGCTTCCTTAAAGTATATAGGACAACCATTTCTAATCATTTCTGATACCTGCCCTGCCAACTTATAAATTATTTTCAAGGCAGGAAAAAAAAGAAATTAACGTTTGTCATTCACCTGTCTCTGTGCAGGAATGGTGAGGATTAACGAAAAATAACTATAAACAACTTTGCAAATACTCTTTTTCTTTTCCAATAAATCTTTTTCTAAACTCTGTCACGGGATCTATCTTGTAAATCAAATAACGTTTTCAAAGGAATCCTCTAGTCTACCTCATTGTCACACAGATACTTTTTGTGATGACTTTTTATAATGGAATGCAGTGTGGTGGAGTGTTTGGAAATTCAATGAGCTTGGATTTTGATCTTGATTTTGTTATTATCTAGCTCTTCAACCTTGGGTGAATTCACTAATCATTTCTGAGCTTTGGTTTCCTCAGAGATGAAATGAGGGTTTTAGATTTGATGGTCTGTAGGATCACTTCTTATTTGCTAAATTCAGCATTTGATACTTTGATTTGTTTATTTGTTTGGTACGTCTGATTTTTCTTAAAGAATGGCATAGCTGAGTATAGACATGGCTATAGACCTGGCTGAGGTGGAAGGGTGAACCTGGAAAGCCAACTACTAATGTGGTGAACTACTACCCGTCTGCTAGTTTGTCTTTCTGTGGTGACTTGTGTGTTCCTACCATCTTGAAAGTTATGCCACCAGTATTTCAATACCAGTAAGGCCACCCATGGTGGACAGGTTTCAGCTGAGATTCCAGACTAGGACTAGGACAAAACGCCTGGTGACCTACTTCTGAAAATCAGCCAATGAAAACTCTATGGATCACTACAGATTATTGTCAGATATACTGCTATAAGATGAGCCCCTAGGTTGGAAGGCCCTATTCAATAGACACAACAATGGATTCAAACATACCGATGATCATTAAGACGGCTCAGGGCCAGGTGAGGTTTCATTCTGTTATGCATAAGGTTGCCACGAGTTAGAACAACAGCAATATGGTGAAGAAGGGGCGAAGGAGCAAAGCTACACAGAGACAAACTGCCAGCTGCCTTTGCCCTATGTTTTTCATTAGTTCTTAACTTTGGTGTTCTTCGCAGTGGAATTCCTAGATAAGAAGTCTGTAGAGAGACCAGATTGTTCAGAACCCAAACCCACTTTATCTAGGCTATGTATAACCCTTTGTCATCTAGTTGATACCGACTCATAGCGACCCTATAAGACAAAGTAGAACTGCTCCATAAGGTTTCCAAGGAGCAGCTGGTAGATTTGAACTGTTGACCTTTTGGTTAGCAGCCATGCTCTTAACCACTGTGCCACCAGGGCTCCAAGGCTATGTATGTTGTTGTTGTTAGGTGCCAGCGAGTCGGTTCCAACTCATAGTGACCCTATGTATGGTAGAATGAAACACTGCCTGGCCCTGTGCCATCCTCAAAATCGTTATGCTTGAGCCCATCATTGCAGCCACTGTGTCAATTCATTTTGCTGAGGGTCTTCCGCTTTTTCGCTGACCCTGTGCTTTATCAAGCATGATGTCCTTCCTCAAGGACTGATCCCTCCTGATAACATGTCCAAGTATGTGAGACGATGTCTCCATCCTTGCTTCTAAGGACCATTCTGGTTGTACTTCTTCCAAGACAGAGGCTACAATTTACTACTAGGCAAATCACATACTTTCTTTTGAAATTCAGTGGCTTTGTATTATTATTGGAGCCTTGGCGGCACAGTGGTTAAGTGATACAGCTGCTAACCAAAAGGTCGGCAGTTCAATTCATCAACTGCTCCTTGGAAACCCTATGGGACAGTTCTACTCTGTCCTGTAGGGTCGCTATGAGTCTGAATTGACTGGGCAGCAACAGGTTTGTAATATTATCATTACACTCTCCTCTAAAAAAAAAAGAAAAAAAAAGGGCCACTACAATTACAAAGCTTTGGATTCTTATAGTATAGACATAATGTCTGCTCCTGTCAATGTATTTATATCATCGCTTTGTTTTTACTACTTAAAAGATGCTGTTCCAGAAATAATACATGGCCCACAATTAAGTTTGCTTTAAAATAAACCAAATTCCAAAAGAATCAAAGTCAATGAAGATAATTTAAAAAGTAGAACATGGTTTCCACAAATCAGCTCTCTGGCCTAGTCTGCAGTATTCCACAAGCCCTGAAAAGCTTTCTAATCTAGTCATTTGTCAAGAGTGTAGGTCAAATGATTTGCTGAATCTAACTTTTATCGATCAGAGACAGTTCTAGAGAGCATGCGCTGAACATTACTGATAAAACAATAAACTCTCTTTGAATAATACATGGTTCGTACCCTAAGCTGTATAATGTTAACCACACACACATATGCCCTGAATCCTTGTCAAAACTATAATGGACTAGATAACTGAATAAAAGAACAAACTTCCATCGTAGGACAAGACAGTAACATGGAGAAACCGAACTGTTAAATCAAATCCATGAAATTCATTTTCTTTGTATAACATTAAAATATATTCCATAAAATGGCAGAGCAATCCAATAAAAGAACCGTCTCCAAAAAGAGTAATTTGCGTGCAACAAGGTTATACGCTTAATAGAGTTCTCCCATAGTTTTGATCACATTTAAAATTCTATTGCTTTTTGTTAAAATTTCGCAGATTTTTTTTCAAACTTTTCATTATTTCTTTGAAATATATGAGCCTTTTAATGTATAGATAATTTATTCAGCTCCTACAGTTAAATGCTCTTTAGGTGTAATTTTCCTTTTAAGTTTTCTTCCATAGCTGCTTTCACTTGGTATCAAACAGATTACTCATTGTCAACAAATTTTCGCAGGACTGATCTGTTCAAGTATCAATTCTCAGGCTCATTTCTATATTTTAACTATGTGCATAATAACTTGGCAGAAAGTGAAGCTTCTGTGACTCATTGTTTCAGGAGAATTGCTGGAATACTTTTAATATTATTAGTTGTTGTAGTAGCAATAAAGAAGACAATAATTTCTTGTAATAAGACCTTATGAATATGAACATAAGGCTGTTTATGCTGCTGTATTATTATTTTTCCCAGAAAATGTTTGAGAAAATTAAGGGTAATTAAGTATGAATGAATGAATAGGTATTTTATTTTTCAAAATGAAACAGACTTTCAGATAGCTCTGCAAGTGTAACCAACTTTATTTTTTCAATTATTTTTCTATCTTCACTAATATTACCAATTATGAAGAGCTATTTTACCAAGAGAATAATCTTTTTTCACAAAAATCCATAATTATGTTTAAGTTGTGTTAGAAAACATATTTTTACCTCAGTCTGATCAACATTAAAAGTTGTTCTTCCTTAAGTCTGTAGTAAATTATAATTGGTTAAAAAAATTTTTCTGTGTAAGGATATAGTGCTTGTAACACAAAAAAGGGGTTCTTTTATAAGCATGCTAATTTGGTGGAAAACGATAAAGAGAAAGAAAATAGTCTCCTCTTGAACGTTCTCTGCATTCCCTTTCCCCTTTTAAGTGGGACTATTGGGCTGTTTCCAATTAAATTGAAATGTAGTATGGAAGTTATCAATCAAATGTAATTATTTTGTGCAAAACAATACCACAAGCAAAATTAACATGTCCAACAGGGGAGAAGTGTCAGAACATATCAGTTCTTCCCAGGACAGCTCATCTCTTATTGAAGCGATGAAGTTCTGGAAACGTTGCTTTGGGCTTCCTGGCATCGCTCACTGTGGCCCTTTTTTCCTTGGGTTGACTTACCTCAATGGCTGCGTTTGGGTGCTTTCTACACAGCACGGTGATTTGGAATCAGAATGAAACTATCTGTAAGGTCCACCACACCTTTCCTCATGGTACTGTCAGGGATCCTTTTCTTTAATTTTTAGGCAGCACAAAATGGTCTCTATGTTTACAGCTTTGGCAGATGGTGACTCAGAAAGCGAAGTGTGGTTTTGAAGTTTTCTATGTACCATTTCCTCATTCTTCTCAATCTCAAACAACCATGTGAGGCAGGATTCTGGCTGTCTGAGGCCTCCACCACGATATTCAGGGAAGATCTGGGTTTCTCCCTGGCACGCGAATAGCACAAATCTGTCTTGTAATTTGTTCCTTCAAGAACTGTTACCTTGCAGAATCCATCTATGCAAATCCAAGAGTAGAGTCTATAGGCTCATGTATCTAGAGGTAGCACTACCTGGCAAATAGATAATGAATTGTAGCACAGATAGCAAATACATGGTGCTCCTTTCCGCACTCATGGCAACCACTGAGAACTGATCTTAACACTCCTTCTGCTGAGTCTGCATAAGGCCTTCTCAGCACAACACTCCAAAAAGCTACTTCCAAATGATTTGAGTTAACGCACACATTGGAACCAATTTTCTCTCTCCGACTTAATGCTTATTGCACCCATGTGTTATATTTACATGTTAACAAGAGGCATCTGATGACAATGATTAAACCCAAATGAATGGAGAGGAATTCTGAATACCAAGACTAACGGATGTTTCCCAAAGACAACTCCACAGACAACTTCTTAGCCAAGCTATCTTAATCACATAAAACCCTAAAAGGCAATTCTTCCCTGTGAGATTTTACAAGTAAATGATCTAAATAATATGAATGCGTCTCTACTATGCTCTAACACAGGATGTGTCCCTCTGGAATACAGTTCTTAACATCTCCCTTTTCCTCACTGAATTCCAGGCACCTTGGAAATAGATCCCGTGGGTATCACTTTAGTCATCTGCATATTCCCAGCACAGGGCTTGGCACATTATAACCACTCAAGTAGAGCCGAATTTAGTTGAGTAAAGTAGCCCCATAGGATGTGGTGGCAGAAAGTTATCTAACGTACCATTCAAATTCACTTCCTCATTTTACCGATGATGAGAACCGAAAGGCCTCACCACTGACTTTAGGTCTCATGCCTTCCAAGATTCTAACAAAGCCTTCGTGATCTGGTTCTGTCCAACTCTACAGGGCCACTTGCCTCCCATTCCATTCCCAGCCCCATATACCTTGAATTTGGCCACAGTGTCCTCATCTCTGTTTCTGACCTGTTATTTTTGTTGTGTGCCATTGAGTTGATTTCGACTCATGGCAACCCTATAGGACAGAGTAGAAGTGCCTCATAGGGTTTCCTAGGCTATGATCTTTACAGGACCAGATCACCAGGGTTTTTTTTTTTTTTTTTCTCACGGAGCCACTGGTGGATTTGAGCCTCCAACCTCTAGGTTAGCAGTCAAACACTCAAGCGCTTAACTGTTGTTCCGCCAGGGCTCCCGTTTCTGACATAATCTTACCTTTTCCCAACCCCAGGTCTTTACACGTGACCTCTTGGAAGGTTCTTCCTGCCACTCTTCACAGGTCCTTTAGGAGTCAGTTGAACATTCGCTTCCTCCAAGCAGCCCTCCCCTGCAGTTTTATTTTAAATCTGGCTTCCTCAAGGACCTCCTTAAGTTACTCTCTCTTTATAACACCCTATTTTTATTCTTCACAAAACTCTCATTTTGCAACTGTTTGTGCAATGTCTATTGCTTTAATTAGATTGTATGATGCATAAATTCAGGAATATTTCTTTTCCACCATTGTATCCCCAGCACTTATTTCAGTGCCTGGTGTTTAATAGGTACTCCCGAGTTTTTTCTTGGAAAATTTAAGTAGCTACTTAATGCTAGAGACATGGCTGTGCTAAAGGGCTCAGTTATGAGGGAACAGTGGTTCTAAGTTTCACAGGCCAGCAGCGTAAACTTTTTTCAGATTTTAAGTCTTTGATTTAATGATTAAAATAGTCTCCCCCCCCCCCCACCGATAAAATCCCTGGAAGTTTATTTTATGAGAATTTGGAGCTGAAGTTAAGTTTGGGCAGCTACTAATCTTACGATTCTCTTACCCGAACAGCGTGAAAGGTTTTCCATGGTTACAATAGTAATAAACCCAAATTGGACCCAGCATGGCAATATGTTGTGGAGGTAGGAACAAGAGTTTTAAAGTTAATAGACATAGAAGTTAAATCTCAGCCTTACCACTTCCTTGCTTTGTGATGCAGGACTAGTTTCTTGAGTCCTTCTGAGGCTCAATTTCCTTATTTGTAAAATGGGATCTAATGAAAATACTTAGCTTTATATGGTCTTTGTCTGTCCTATTCATTTCTTTCCTACCTACAGCCAGGGTTGTTGTTGTTGTTCTTAGGTGCCCTCCAGTCGGTTCCAACTCATAGCGACCCTATGCACAACAGAACGAAACACTGCCTGGTCTTGCGCCATCCTTACAATCGTTGTTATACTTGAGCTCCTTGTTGCAGCCACTGTGTCAATCCACCTCATTGAGGGTCTTCCTCTTTTCCGCTGACCCTGTACTGTGCCAAGCATGATATCCTTCTCCAGAGGTTGATTCCCGCTGACAACATGCCCAAAGTATGTAAGACGCAGTCTCGCCATCCCTGCTTCTAAGGCACATTCTGGTTGTACTTCTTCCAGGACAGATTCGTTTGTTCTTCTGGCAGTCCACGGTATATTCAATATTCTTTGCCAACATCACAATTCAAAGGCATCAATTCTTCTTTGGTCTTCCTTATTCATTGTCCAGCTTTCACATGCATATGATGTGATTGAAAATACCATGGCTTGGGTCATGTGCACCTTAACCTTCAAGGTGACATCTTTGCTCTTCAACATTTTAAAGAGGTCCTTTGCAGCAGATTTACCAAATGCAACACGTCTTTTGATTTCTTGACTTCTGCTTCCATGGCTGTTGATTGTGGATCCAAGTAAAATGGAATCCTTGACAACGTCAATCTTTTCTCCATTTATCATGATGTTGTTCATTGGTCCAGTTGGGAGGATTTTCTTCATGTTGAGGTGCAATCCAAACTGAAGGCTGTGGTCTTTGATCTTCATTAGTAAGTGCTTCAAGTCCTCTTCACTTTCAGCAAGGAAGGTTGTGTCATCTGCATAACGCAGGTTGTTAATGAGTCTTCCTCCAATCCTGATGCCACATTCTTCTTCATATAGTCCAGCTTCTTGGATTATTTGCTCAACATACAGATTGAATATGTGTGGTGGGAGAATACAACCCTGACACACACCTTTCCTGACTTTAAACCAATCAGTATCTCCTTGTTCTGTCTGAACAACTGCCTCTTGATCTACTTAAAGATTCCTCAAGAGCACAATTAAGTGTTTTGGAATTCCCATTCTTTGCAATGTTATCCTTAATTTGGTAAGATTCACATAGTCGAATGCCTTTGCATAGTCAATAAGACACAGGTAAACATCCTTCTGGTATTCTCTGCTTTCAGCCAGGACCCATCTGACATCAGCAATGATATCCCTGGTTCCATGTCCTCTTCTGAAACCAGCCTGAATTTCTGGCAGTTCCCTGTCAATATACTGCTGCAGCCATTTTTGAATGATCTTCAGCAAAATTTTGCTTGTGTGTGATATTAGTGATATTGTTCTATAGTTTCCACATTCGGTTGGATCCCCTTTCTTGGGAATAGGCATAAATATGGATCTCTTCCAGTTAGTTGGCCAGGAAGCTGTCTTCCATATTTCTTGGCATAGACAAGTGAGCACCTCCAGTGCTGCATCCGTTAGTTGAAACATCTCAATTGATATTCCATCATTTCCTGGAGCCTTGTTTTCCGTCAATGCCTTCAGAGCAGCTTGGACTTCTTCCTTCAGTACCATTGGTTCCCAATCATATGCTACCTCTTGAAATGGTTGAACATCCACTAATTCTTTTTGGTGTAATGACTCTGTGTATTCCTTCCATTTTCTTTTGATGCTTCCTGCGTCATTTAATATTTTCCCCATAGAATCCTTCACTATTGCAACTTGAGGCTTGAATTTTTTCTTCAGTTTTTTCAGCACAGCCAGGGTGTTCGCAATAAATAAATATTAACGATCATACAACTTAGCACCAACAGGACATGTTCAATATATTCTGGCTGCTATTTCTATTTATATATATGTATAGAAATATATATAATAGAAATGTATATATACAATTGAAATACATATATATACCATACTCATTACAGTGCCTGACAGAAACTCTACAGTGAAAACAACTGGATGCTTATACTATGCAGGCCTGCCCTACTGCACTGTATTTGGAGAGACTGCTTGTAATTATTCCTTTAATTTTCTTTAAATCTATTCTAAAATCAGTGTTGAAAGTTGATCTCCATTTTTAAAATGAGCTATTGCTAAAAAGTGGTAGCATAGCCAAGCAGCCTAAGGCACTGGATTTAAGCTCCAGTCTCTGTGGGGACGTGGGTTTGAATCCTACTGATGCCAACCGTGTTATTGAAAACCCCGATGGTGAAGAGGTTAAGAGCTATGGCTGCTAATGAAAAGGTCTGCAGTTTGAATCCACTAGCTACTCCTTGGAAACCATATGGGGCAGTTCTACTCTGTCCTGTTGGGTCACTAGGAGTTGGAATCGACTCAACGGCAATGTTTTTTTTTTTTTTTTAAATTGCTAAAAAGGGATATTGAATATGTTAAAAGCAATAGAAAATAGTCAAAAAATACTCTTCATAGTATTTTTCAAAATATGAAGATTTGCACACAGAAAATTTAATAGGGAAAAACTCTTTGAATGTGTGGTTGGTCATGTCTACGAAAAAGAGGAACCAAGATTGTTAAACATTATACACAAAGCTGACAAAAGCGGATCACTTTGTAGTTTGTGGGAAGTTTTGAAAGGATCTCTCCATTTCTTTCATCCTATTATTATCAGTAGGGATGCATCTTATTTGCAAATTGTTACTTTATTAATTCAGCCTTATTTTAGCACCTTGCAGAAATTTGTTATGATTTCATCAGGATACATACATGACTTCCCCAGTGCAATTACTGTAGTGTTCCAAAGAGATCTAAATATCATGAAAATTTGAAGCCCTTCAGTATTGCACATTATATACCTTGGTTGTCATTATCAAGATCTCATGCTTGTATGTTATGTCGCAGAAGTTATACGATGCTCGTTCTTGTCAGGTTAAATAATGAATCTGAAAATAACATGAATGCAGCATAAACTTACATTTCATAGGGGATAGGTAGTATTACTAAATAGGTAGGAACACAGGCACTGACATCAAAACTCAGTTTCCTCATCTGTAAAATGGGAATAGCAGTAACTATGTGACAGAATTGACATGCGGATCAACAGTAATAATGCATGTAAAACATTTAACATATTGCTTGGCTTATTTTAACACGAAGTAAATGTTAACTTCACAATTTTGCGTAGACTACAGAGGGAGTGTGAAATACATTTTGTGGTGTTTAAAGCGTAAAGAGTGCTGTTAAAAATCGAGGAGCAGACAAAATGAGGAGGGGGTCTCACTTCTTTCTAAATACGTGAGGGAAGTGTTCATGTAAGAGATTGGACTCCCAGGTTGTGGAGTGGGTTTGCTGAACTAGAGAGCTCGGGAGGCTGAAAGCCTGGCAGAAGGTTGAGAGG
Source organism: Elephas maximus indicus (assembly GCF_024166365.1). Classification (NCBI taxonomy): domain Eukaryota; kingdom Metazoa; phylum Chordata; class Mammalia; order Proboscidea; family Elephantidae; genus Elephas; species Elephas maximus. Next base: position 18,969,203 of record NC_064828.1, on the reverse strand, counting down.
AGAGGAGGAGAAGAAAGACTGTACATTATAAAAATGTGCCACAGAAACTTGATGCTTGTGAAGTGAGAAATACTCCCTTGTTATAAGTTATTGGTGGCGGCTGTTGATTTGAAATTTAGTGACAAGCCAAGATGTTGCTACAGTCAGATGTTGACCTACAGAAGCAATGGGTCCAACTTCTGGAGTGTTTTTTTTTTTTTTTTCTTCCTATCTGGCAGTAATTTAAGCAGTGTGAAAACCGGTGCAAATGCTCTTTTGGGTCATTATACTACTGTGTGTCATTGATAATGTATTTGGAGCTGGGAACACATTAGCTCTGTGAAATTTATTTGTTTTTCACATATCATTTTTGAAGACGTCTACACTTTATCAAGGCTGCTCCTTAAATCTAACATATTTATCATAAAGGAGTTTTTATTTATTAAATTTTGTTTGCTGTCAAGAGAGACAGGCACGAATATAAGGTTTAAAAAGATATCTATTGATGTGAGAAAAAAACCAAAAACAAAAACCCAAGACCTGAGGGGGAAGCTCAGTGTGTCGGAGAAATGTAAACATCTTTTACATTTTCTCTGCAAGGGACAAAATGCATTATGGTCAAAATAAGATCTTCTCTAAATCACAGCTTTCTAACATTTTAAACCTACCTAATACAGCCTACGATTTTAGATAAGCTTTTTTTTTTTTTTTAATTCCTTGAGCAACCATTTTGTCACAAATGCTACTAGGTCATTGCAAGCCTTCTCTTTCTTGCCACACTCTTTCATACGTAGTTATTTCAGATACATTAAAGCCAATTATAATTACCTTGGCTGCATAAAACAACACCTCCTTATGCCACGAGGATGTGATATACGGGGTGCAACATATACTGGTGTCAAAAGCGAGGTATTTTCATCAGAAAATTATAGTTGTCTTTGACATCAGGCCTACATTTCCCACCAATTAGTACAAACTGCAGGGTGCAATTGTAGAATTCTGCACTGCTAGCAGCTAGCGGTGCTAAGTGGAATTTAGGGCATTTCAATACTATAAGGCCCAATAAATATTCTGCTTTAACTTCAATTGGTTCAAATCAATAGTCTGCATCGTCTACACATCATTTTTCCTGGGCAAGGAAGTGCATATGGATTTTATTTTTTGTTGGGATATTAATTCTTGTCAATAAAGTGCTTAATTTTCATTTTAAGTCTGTGTATCTACCACACACCGCTGAGCTATTTATTAGGCCAGCCTTTTTTTTTTTTTAAGACCAGTAGCAGGAACGGTGGTGGAGATCAGTGGAGGACTTTTGTAGAAAAGAAGCATTCAGGAATGAAAAATAATAACTGACTTTCGTTCTGGCATCCTGATGAATTGTGCTATTATTTGATAGTCTTTAAAATCATGCAATTGCTGAAGTAAAAAAAAAAATTAAACTAAAAGGACATTGGTGAAATTTTTAAGGACTGTATTTCTCACTCGATAAATATATATATGAAAACGTATGTGTCTACATAATGCCAGGACACATAGAAGAGCAATCAGCTGTTTTAGCTACTATGCACCTAGAAGCTAGGTTGGCGTCTTTTTGTTTATGAACTTGACTAAACTGAACAGCTATCCTGATGATCAGTGAAACAACATTGGAGCCCCATTAACTTCCAGCAGAATTCTAGGTGCTGTAGGAGGGATAGTTTATGGCCAGGTCCCTGTCACCACGGGGCTTACCCTCAAATGTAGCTGCCTCAAGTTTATGTCCCTGGTCAGATTTAAGCATCGCTCTTAAGTTTCAGTAGCTCAAGTATTACAGCGTCAACTATGTCATTTTAGGCATCTAGAGTTCAAGGACTGTCATTTCTGGGACCTTATAAAGAGGTATACAAAATGAGAAGCCCTACTGGCATAATGGTTAAGAGGTCGGCTGCTAACCAAAAGGTCGAAGTTCAAATCCACCAGCTGCTCCTAGGAAACCCTATGGGGTAGTTTTGCTCTGTTCTGTGGGTCACTATGAGTTGGACTCAACGGAAACAAGTTTGGTTTTGGTTTATATAAAAGGAAGGGATGAAACCACGTGCCTCTTTTCAATGGGGGATTTGATTCCTGTTCCCAAACACCAAGTGTACTGAACTACCCAAAAACATTCTTTTAAAAAATATATATGATTTAGAAATCCAACAAGAGAGAACTCTGCTTGGTGACATTCTAATGTATGTGGTCTTTTGCAGCCAAGAACGATTGCAAGCAGGTTGCAGGGCCCATGCAGAGAGCAAGGGAGAAAGTTGCAGAGCAGTCTATCCACTGAGAGTCCAGCACAGGCTCAGCCACTTCAACTCTCCTCGTTCTCAATGGTCAGAGGCCACCTTCGAATGGCCCAAACTCGTCTGCTCTTTTTCCTAAAAGAAGTTTACATGTACTCTGGAAAGAACGTCATAGAAATAGAACATTACACATGCACTAAAGATGAGAAGATGGAAAGATACAGTAGGCCACAGATGGGTATTAGACACTGATTCATTTAGTCATTCAACGTTTCTCAGGAACCTGTTGTGGGTAAGACTCTGTGCTGGACGATGTGGAGATGAATTGAAAATGGGTCCACCAACAGGAATTTGTGGTTTTAGGGCATCTGACACAAGCCCACGAACAATTATAGTACAGTGTAATGTGTGATTAATGCCACCGGGAGCCACAAGAGAAAATACTTACAGGAGTGTTCAGGAGAGGAAGAGAATGCCTGAATGGAAAGTCAGATAATTCCAGATACCACTTACTCTCTGAGTGGCTTTTGATCTCGTCTCTTGGTCTTTCACTTTCTCTCCACTGGCATAGTTGGGAGAATATAGCTGTTTTAAATATGAAACGCTGTACGCGAATAACACTGAGTTTCTCTGCATTAAAGTATTGTTTATTAATGTAAGAACGTGTATTCCTAGTAAATGGTTCATCTTCAGTGACTGCAAAATTCGCCTATATATAGCTACTAACCCGTGGCTGTCAGATGGACTCCAACTCACAGAGACCCTAAAGGACAGAGTAGAACTGCTCCATAGGGTTTCCAAGGAGCACCTGGTGGATTCAAAATGCCAACCTTTTGGTTAGCAGCTGTAGTTCTTAACCACTATGGCACCAGGGTAATCGGAAGGAGACTTGGTGGCACAGTGGTTAAGTGCTCAGCTGCTAACCAGAAGGTCAGAGATTTGAACCCACCAGCTGCTCCACGGGAGAAAGATGTGACAGTCAGCTTCCGTAAAGAAGCCTTGGAAACCTACAGACAGTTCTTCTCTGTCCTATAGGGTCACAATGAGTTGAAATTGACAGCAATGGGGGCTTGACAATCATTGGTACCTGTCGACCTTGGGTGAAATCCAACCAGACAGGAGGATACCAACATGTGTCAGGTAATGCACAATACAAACCTAGTAGCAGACTGTCTCCGAAATGTTGTTGTTAGGTGCCGTGAGCTGGTTCTGACTCATAGCGACCCTATGTACAACAGAATGAAACACTGCCCAGTCCTGTGCCATCCTCACAATATTTGCTATGTTTGAGGTCGTCATTGCAGCCACTATGTCAATTCTTCTCATCGAGGGCCTTCCTCTTTTTCTTTGACCCTCTGCTTTCAGTAAAGGTCCTATACTCATTTTAAATTAAGCAAGCCATTGGAAATACCTCTTTTTCCCTAGGGGATGGGGCAGCAGATAGCCAAGTCTACACAGTCAGCTCTTTTTCTCTCCCTGGAGTTGTTGTTAGGTGCTGTTGAATTGACTCCCACTCATAAGGACCCCATGTGACAGAATAGAACTGCCCCATAGGGTTTTCTTGGCAGTAATCTTTACAGAAGCAGATTGCCAGGCCTTTCCTCATGGGGCTGCTGGGTGGGTATGAACTGCCAGACTTTCAGTGAGCAGCTGAACGCTTAATCATTACGCCACCAGGGTTCCTTCTCCATAGAGTAAGAGGTAGCAAATGCTATCATGTGCCTCCACTTAATGTGTTATGCTTATTTCCAGTATCACTTACTTCGCCAAATTTACCACAGCACCTAACCAGGCATCACACTGACAAATTAAGAGCATCATCAAATACAGTTTATGAATCTGAATACTGCAGCTACAGTTTATCGTGACCCATGGTCAAAAAGACCTCTTAATAACAGTCATCAGGAACCTAGCCCCACTGAGGGAAGAGTCAAACTATGGCTTCGGGTTTGTTGTCATTTCAGTGCTTCCCCCAATTTTCCTTCCCCCAGACTACTCTTCCGAAATCTCATCAGTGCAGCTGCTTTCCCTGGAGTGGCACTGAGTGTGTCTTTCCAATGGCGCAGGGATATAAGCTCATAACATCCATTAGCATTAATGGGTGTTAGCCGCGTAAATCCCCTCACATCGATTAGAGAATAGGCCCCTTTTGATTTTAGAAATCTTTCCTGTGAGGATTTCCCCTGTGTCTAATATGGGCATATAAATGGCCATTTTATTGTATTAAATATGTATCACATCCATCATTTTTAATGCTGTGCTGTGATGAAGCCTTCTCAGTTCTGGGATCAGTTTTGAAAATATTTAAACTTGGCAAGCTAAACACGCCTCAGCTAAGGAAACCTAAAGCCCCTATTCAGAGGGATACCACTACCATTTACGCTTGATTTAAAAAAAGAAGGAAAAAAAAAAAAACTGAAATACTCAGGAAAAAAATGTGGACAGCATTGTTTTTGACTAGATTACAGGCTTTTAATATTCTCTAGCAGTGACTTTTCCATTATTCAACCAAGAAAATCCATAGGCAAACCGAGAGAGAGAAAGACAATCCTGCCTGAAATTCACAAACAGCTACCGGTGTTTGTAAACAACAAAATAATAACAACAATCAGAAGGCAGCTTAGATTCTGACCTAAGATGGCTGTGGTGAGTGGAGCCTACACCACTGTCTCTTCCTGATCATGATTTTCACAGTAGAGATGCAGAGTGGAAAATAGATGAAATCTGCTTTTTTCCCCAGTAGGGTGTGTCAGTTGTAACTTTGCTACTGGAGTGACTGTTTCCCAGGCTCTTAAAAGCAGAGGCAGTATAACACTGTCCATGGGTGCAGACTGTACCCTCAGACATACGACCTGTACCAAAAACCAAACCAAATCTGGTGCCCTCGAGTTGATTCCGACTCATAGTGACCCTATAGGGACAGAGTAGAACTGCCCCATAGGGTTTCCAAGAAGTGGCCAGTGGATTGAACTGCCGACCTTTTGGTTATCGAGTGTAGCATTTAACCACTAAGTCATGAGGGTTTCCAGGGCCCCCAATAGACGTATTTAATTTAGTTTTTATGTGACCTTGCTGTCTTGAATCAACCAGACAGCCAGCCCCAGAGTACTCCCTATTGTATTACAGCAGTCCTTTTTTCAGACATTTACCTGTTTGTATTTTTTTTTTTATAGTAAGTAGCTTTGAGGCCTGACTTTGTGGATTTGATCCTAGCACTGCCCATTGTTGTTGCTGTTAGCTGCCGTCTACTTGACTCCCAACACTTGAGGACCCCATGCACAGCAAGATCAGATTGCTGTGATCCATAGGGTTTTTACTGGCTAATTTTCAGAAGTAGATGCCTAGGCTTTTCTTCCTGGTTTGTCTTGGTCTGGGAGCTCTGCTGAAACCTGTTTAACATCATAGCAGCACGAAAGCCTCCACTGATAGATGGGTGAGCTGCATTGGCTGGGAATCGAACCCAGGTCTCCCGCATAGAAGGTAGGTGAGAATTCTACCACAGAACCATCACTGCCCTCTGCCCGTTACTGAGTGATTAACACTAGGCAAGTTACTTAGACACTTTGATCCTCAATTTCATTCACTGTAAAATGGGAAAATAATACATTGGTAAAAAGATTTTGATCAGGGTAAAATGAGATAATGCTCTTGAAGTCCTGGGCCAGACTCTGGCATAGAGTACCAAAGAAAGAAAAACCACTGCTGTTGAG